>NC_079192.1:354303411-354380586 GCF_029499605.1 Hyla sarda | reverse complement strand
GGAATTGAAAGAAGATTGTGCATCTTCAATGTAGGTCGCGGTCAATGACAAAAAGGCGCTTATCTTCAATCTAGGTGTTTCTGCGTGCTGCGCCGGCCCAAAGAGTGCCCGGCTGAAAACGACAACGCAGGCATGTCGGGTGCCACTGTCTGCACCTGCACAGAAAGGTTTGAGCAGATATCTCCTTCCGTTCTGCCGGAATTGAAAGAAGATTGTGCATCTTCTATGTTCGTCGCGGTCAATGGCAAAAGGCGCTTATCTTCAATCTAGGTGTTTCTGCGAGCTGCTCCGGCCCAAAGAGTGCCCGGCGGAAAACGACAACGCAGGCATGTCGGGTGCCACTGTCTACACCTGCACAGAAAGTTTTGAGCAGATATCTCCTTCCATTCGGCCGGAATTGCAATAAATTTGTGCATCTTCTATGTTCGTCGCGGTCAATGGCAAAAGGCGCTTATCTTCAATCTAGGTGTTTCTGCGTGCTGCTCCGGCCCAAAGAGTGTCCGGCGGAAAACGACAACGCAGGCATGTCGGGTGCCACTGTCTGCACCTGCACAGAAAGTTTTGAGCAGATATCTCCTTCCGTTCGGCCGGAATTGAAAGAAGATTGTGCATCTTCAATGTAGGTCGCGGTCAATGACAAAAAGGCGCTTATCTTCAATCTAGGTGTTTCTGCGTGCTGCGCCGGCCCAAAGAGTGCCCGGCGGAAAACGACAACGCAGGCATGTCGGGTGCCACTGTCTGCACCTGCACAGAAAGTTTTGAGCAGATATCTCCTTCCTTTCGGCCGGAATTGAAAGAAGATTGTGCATCTTCAATGTAGGTCGCGGTCAATGACAAAAAGGCGCTTATCTTCAATCTAGGTGTTTCTGCGTGCTGCGCCGGCCCAAAGAGTGCCCGGCGGAAAACGACAACGCAGGCATGTCGGGTGCCACTGTCTACACCTGCACAGAAAGTTTTGAGCAGATATCTCCTTCCATTCGGCCGGAATTGCAAGACGTTTGTGCATCTTCTATGTTCATCGCGGTCAATGGCAAAAGGCGCTTATCTTCAATCTAGGTGTTTCTGCGTGCTGCGCCGGGCCCAAAGAGTGCCCGGCGGAAAACGACAACGCAGGCATGTCGGGTGCCACTGTCTGCACCTGCACATAAAGTGTTGAGCAGATATCTTCTTTCGTTCGGCCGGAATTGCAAGACGTTTGTGCATCTTCAATATTGGTCGCGGTCAATGTCAAAAAGCCCTTATCTGCAATCTAGGTGTTTCTGCGTGCTGCTCCGGCCCAAAGAGTGCCCGGCGGAAAACGACAACGCAGGCATGTCGGGTGCCACTGTCTACACCTGCACAGAAAGTTTTGAGCAGATATCTCCTTCCATTCGGCCGGAATTGCAAGAAGTTTGTGCATCTTCTATGTTCGTCGCGGTCAATGACAAAAGGCGCTTATCTTCAATCTAGGTGTTTCTGCGTGCTGCTCCGGCCCAAAGAGTGCCCGGCGGAAAACGACAACGCAGGCATGTCGGGTGCCACTGTCTGCACCTGCACAGAAAGTTTTGAGCAGATATCTCCTTCCGTTCGGCCGGAATTGAAAGAAGATTGTGCATCTTCAATGTAGGTCGCGGTCAATGACAAAAAGACGCTTATCTTCAATCTAGGTGTTTCTGCGTGCTGCGCCGGCCCAAAGAGTGCCCGGCGGAAAACGACAACCCAGGCATGTCGGGTGCCACTGTCTGCACCTGCACAGAATGTTTTGAGCAGATATCTCCTTCCGTTCGGCCAGAATTGAAAGAAGATTGTGCATCTTCAATGTAGGTCGCGGTCAATGACAAAAAGGCGCTTATCTTCAATCTAGGTGTTTCTGCGTGCTGCGCCGGCCCAAAGAGTGCCCGGCTGAAAACGACAACGAAGGCATGTCGGGTGCCACTGTCTGCACCTGCACAGAAAGGTTTGAGCAGATATCTCCTTCCGTTCTGCCGGAATTGAAAGAAGATTGTGCATCTTCTATGTTCGTCGCGGTCAATGGCAAAAGGCGCTTATCTTCAATCTAGGTGTTTCTGCGAGCTGCTCCGGCCCAAAGAGTGCCCGGCGGAAAACGACAACGCAGGCATGTCGGGTGCCACTGTCTACACCTGCACAGAAAGTTTTGAGCAGATATCTCCTTCCATTCGGCCGGAATTGCAATAAGTTTGTGCATCTTCTATGTTCGTCGCGGTCAATGGCAAAAGGCGCTTATCTTCAATCTAGGTGTTTCTGCGTGCTGCTCCGGCCCAAAGAGTGTCCGGCGGAAAACGACAACGCAGGCATGTCGGGTGCCACTGTCTGCACCTGCACAGAAAGTTTTGAGCAGATATCTCCTTCCGTTCGGCCGGAATTGAAAGAAGATTGTGCATCTTCAATGTAGGTCGCGGTCAATGACAAAAAGGCGCTTATCTTCAATCTAGGTGTTTCTGCGTGCTGCGCCGGCCCAAAGAGTGCCCGGCGGAAAACGACAACGCAGGCATGTCGGGTGCCACTGTCTGCACCTGCACAGAAAGTTTTGAGCAGATATCTCCTTCCGTTCGGCCGGAATTGAAAGAAGATTGTGCATCTTCAATGTAGGTCGCGGTCAATGACAAAAGGCGCTTATCTTCAATCTAGGTGTTTCTGCGTGCTGCGCCGGCCCAAAGAGTGCCCGGCGGAAAACGACAACGCAGGCATGTCGGGTGCCAGTGTCTGCACCTGCACAGAAAGTTTTGAGCAGATATCATCTTTCGTTCGGCCGGAATTGCAAGACGTTTGTGCATCTGCAATATTGGTCGCGGTCAATGTCAAAAAGCCCTTATCTGCATTCTAGGTGTTTCTGCGTGCTGCTCCGGCCCAAAGAGTGCCCGGCGGAAAACGACAACGCAGGCATGTCGGGTGCCACTGTCTACACCTGCACAGAAAGTTTTGAGCAGATATCTCCTTCCATTCGGCCGGAATTGCAAGACGTTTGTGCATCTTCTATGTTCATCGCGGTCAATGGCAAAAGGCGCTTATCTTCAATCTAGGTGTTTCTGCGTGCTGCGCCGGCCCAAAGAGTGCCCGGCGGAAAACGACAACGCAGGCATGTCGGGTGCCACTGTCTGCACCTGCACATAAAGTGTTGAGCAGATATCTTCTTTCGTTCGGCCGGAATTGCAAGACGTTTGTGCATCTTCAATATTGGTCGCGGTCAATGTCAAAAAGCCCTTATCTGCAATCTAGGTGTTTCTGCGTGCTGCTCCGGCCCAAAGAGTGCCCGGCGGAAAACGACAACGCAGGCATGTCGGGTGCCACTGTCTACACCTGCACAGAAAGTTTTGAGCAGATATCTCCTTCCATTCGGCCGGAATTGCAAGAAGTTTGTGCATCTTCTATGTTCGTCGCGGTCAATGACAAAAGGCGCTTATCTTCAATCTAGGTGTTTCTGCGTGCTGCTCCGGCCCAAAGAGTGCCCGGCGGAAAACGACAACGCAGGCATGTCGGGTGCCACTGTCTGCACCTGCACAGAAAGTTTTGAGCAGATATCTCCTTCCGTTCGGCCGGAATTGAAAGAAGATTGTGCATCTTCAATGTAGGTCGCGGTCAATGACAAAAAGACGCTTATCTTCAATCTAGGTGTTTCTGCGTGCTGCGCCGGCCCAAAGAGTGCCCGGCGGAAAACGACAACCCAGGCATGTCGGGTGCCACTGTCTGCACCTGCACAGAATGTTTTGAGCAGATATCTCCTTCCGTTCGGCCGGAATTGAAAGAAGATTGTGCATCTTCAATGTAGGTCGCGGTCAATGACAAAAAGGCGCTTATCTTCAATCTAGGTGTTTCTGCGTGCTGCGCCGGCCCAAAGAGTGCCCGGCTGAAAACGACAACGCAGGCATGTCGGGTGCCACTGTCTGCACCTGCACAGAAAGGTTTGAGCAGATATCTCCTTCCGTTCTGCCGGAATTGAAAGAAGATTGTGCATCTTCTATGTTCGTCGCGGTCAATGGCAAAAGGCGCTTATCTTCAATCTAGGTGTTTCTGCGAGCTGCTCCGGCCCAAAGAGTGCCCGGCGGAAAAACGACAACGCAGGCATGTCGGGTGCCACTGTCTACACCTGCACAGAAAGTTTTGAGCAGATATCTCCTTCATTCGGCCGGAATTGCAATAAATTTGTGCATCTTCTATGTTCGTCGCGGTCAATGGCAAAAGGCGCTTATCTTCAATCTAGGTGTTTCTGCGTGCTGCTCCGGCCCAAAGAGTGTCCGGCGGAAAACGACAACGCAGGCATGTCGGGTGCCACTGTCTGCACCTGCACAGAAAGTTTTGAGCAGATATCTCCTTCCGTTCGGCCGGAATTGAAAGAAGATTGTGCATCTTCAATGTAGGTCGCGGTCAATGACAAAAAGGCGCTTATCTTCAATCTAGGTGTTTCTGCGTGCTGCGCCGGCCCAAAGAGTGCCCGGCGGAAAACGACAACGCAGGCATGTCGGGTGCCACTGTCTGCACCTGCACAGAAAGTTTTGAGCAGATATCTCCTTCCTTTCGGCCGGAATTGAAAGAAGATTGTGCATCTTCAATGTAGGTCGCGGTCAATGACAAAAAGGCGCTTATCTTCAATCTAGGTGTTTCTGCGTGCTGCGCCGGCCCAAAGAGTGCCCGGCGGAAAACGACAACGCAGGCATGTCGGGTGCCACTGTCTGCACCTGCACATAAAGTGTTGAGCAGATATCTTCTTTCGTTCGGCCGGAATTGCAAGACGTTTGTGCATCTTCAATATTGGTCGCGGTCAATGTCAAAAAGCCCTTATCTGCAATCTAGGTGTTTCTGCGTGCTGCTCCGGCCAAAGAGTGCCCGGCGGAAAACGACAACGCAGGCATGTCGGGTGCCACTGTCTACACCTGCACAGAAAGTTTTGAGCAGATATCTCCTTCCATTCGGCCGGAATTGCAAGAAGTTTGTGCATCTTCTATGTTCGTCGCGGTCAATGACAAAAGGCGCTTATCTTCAATCTAGGTGTTTCTGCGTGCTGCTCCGGCCCAAAGAGTGCCCGGCGGAAAACGACAACGCAGGCATGTCGGGTGCCACTGTCTGCACCTGCACAGAAAGTTTTGAGCAGATATCTCCTTCCGTTCGGCCGGAATTGAAAGAAGATTGTGCATCTTCAATGTAGGTCGCGGTCAATGACAAAAAGACGCTTATCTTCAATCTAGGTGTTTCTGCGTGCTGCGCCGGCCCAAAGAGTGCCCGGCGGAAAACGACAACCCAGGCATGTCGGGTGCCACTGTCTGCACCTGCACAGAATGTTTTGAGCAGATATCTCCTTCCGTTCGGCCGGAATTGAAAGAAGATTGTGCATCTTCAATGTAGGTCGCGGTCAATGACAAAAAGGCGCTTATCTTCAATCTAGGTGTTTCTGCGTGCTGCGCCGGCCCAAAGAGTGCCCGGCTGAAAACGACAACGCAGGCATGTCGGGTGCCACTGTCTGCACCTGCACAGAAAGGTTTGAGCAGATATCTCCTTCCGTTCTGCCGGAATTGAAAGAAGATTGTGCATCTTCTATGTTCGTCGCGGTCAATGGCAAAAGGCGCTTATCTTCAATCTAGGTGTTTCTGCGAGCTGCTCCGGCCCAAAGAGTGCCCGGCGGAAAACGACAACGCAGGCATGTCGGGTGCCACTGTCTACACCTGCACAGAAAGTTTTGAGCAGATATCTCCTTCCATTCGGCCGGAATTGCAATAAATTTGTGCATCTTCTATGTTCGTCGCGGTCAATGGCAAAAGGCGCTTATCTTCAATCTAGGTGTTTCTGCGTGCTGCTCCGGCCCAAAGAGTGTCCGGCGGAAAACGACAACGCAGGCATGTCGGGTGCCACTGTCTGCACCTGCACAGAAAGTTTTGAGCAGATATCTCCTTCCGTTCGGCCGGAATTGAAAGAAGATTGTGCATCTTCAATGTAGGTCGCGGTCAATGACAAAAAGGCGCTTATCTTCAATCTAGGTGTTTCTGCGTGCTGCGCCGGCCCAAAGAGTGCCCGGCGGAAAACGACAACGCAGGCATGTCGGGTGCCACTGTCTGCACCTGCACAGAAAGTTTTGAGCAGATATCTCCTTCCTTTCGGCCGGAATTGAAAGAAGATTGTGCATCTTCAATGTAGGTCGCGGTCAATGACAAAAAGGCGCTTATCTTCAATCTAGGTGTTTCTGCGTGCTGCGCCGGCCCAAAGAGTGCCCGGCTGAAAACGACAACGCAGGCATGTCGGGTGCCACTGTCTGCACCTGCACAGAAAGGTTTGAGCAGATATCTCCTTCCGTTCTGCCGGAATTGAAAGAAGATTGTGCATCTTCTATGTTCGTCGCGGTCAATGGCAAAAGGCGCTTATCTTCAATCTAGGTGTTTCTGCGAGCTGCTCCGGCCCAAAGAGTGCCCGGCGGAAAACGACAACGCAGGCATGTCGGGTGCCACTGTCTACACCTGCACAGAAAGTTTTGAGCAGATATCTCCTTCCATTCGGCCGGAATTGCAATAAATTTGTGCATCTTCTATGTTCGTCGCGGTCAATGGCAAAAAGGCGCTTATCTTCAATCTAGGTGTTCTTCTGCGTGCTGCTCCGGCCCAAAGAGTGCCCGGCGGAAAACGACAACGCAGGCATGTCGGGTGCCACTGTCTGCACCTGCACAGAAAGTTTTGAGCAGATATCTCCTTCCATTCGGCCGGAATTGCAAGACGTTTGTGCATCTTCTATGTTCGTCGCGGTCAATGGCAAAAGGCGCTTATCTTCAATCTAGGTGTTTCTGCGTGCTGCGCCGGCCCAAAGAGTGCCCGGTGGAAAACGACAACGCAGGCATGTCGGGTGCCACTGTCTGCACCTGCACAGAAAGTTTTGAGCAGATATCTCCTTCCGTTCGGCCGGAATTGAAAGAAGATTGTGCATCTTCAATGTAGGTCTCGGTCAATGACAAAAAGGCGCTTATCTTCAATCTAGGTGTTTCTGCGTGCTGCGCCGGCCCAAAGAGTGCCCGGCGGAAAACGACAAGGCAGGCATGTCGGGTGCCACTGTCTGCACCTGCACAGAAAGTTTTGAGCAGATATCTTCTTTCGTTCGGCCAGAATTGCAAGAAGATTGTGCATCTTCAATATTGGTCGCGGTCAATGTCAAAAAGCCCTTATCTGCAATCTAGGTGTTTCTGCGTGCTGCTCCGGCCCAAAGAGTGCTCGGCGGATAACGACAACGCAGGCATGTCGGGTGCCATTGTCTACACCTGCACAGTAAGTTTTGAGCAGATATCTCCTTCCATTCGGCCGGAATTGCAAGAAGTTTGTGCATCTTCTATGTTCGTCGCGGTGAATGGCAAAAGGCGCTTATCTTCAATCCAGGTGTTTCTGCGTGCTGCGCCGGCCCAAAGAGTGCCCGGCGGAAAACGACAACGCAGGCATGTCGGGTGCCACTGTCTGCACCTGCACAGACAGTTTTGAGCAGATATCTCCTTCCGTTCGGCCGGAATTGAAAGAAGATTGTGCATCTTCAATGTAGGTCGCGGTCAATGACAAAAAGGCGCTTATCTTCAATCTAGGTGTTTCTGCGTGCTGCGCCGGCCCAAAGAGTGCCCGGCGGAAAACGACAACGCAGGCATGTCGGGTGCCACTGTCTACACCTGCACAGAAAGTTTTGAGCAGATATCTCCTTCCATTCGGCGGAATTGCAAGACGTTTGTGCATCTTCTATGTTCATCGCGGTCAATGGCAAAAGGCGCTTATCTTCAATCTAGGTGTTTCTGCGTGCTGCGCCGGCCCAAAGAGTGCCCGGCGGAAAACGACAACGCAGGCATGTCGGGTGCCACTGTCTGCACCTGCACATAAAGTGTTGAGCAGATATCTTCTTTCGTTCGGCCGGAATTGCAAGACGTTTGTGCATCTTCAATATTGGTCGCGGTCAATGTCAAAAAGCCCTTATCTGCAATCTAGGTGTTTCTGCGTGCTGCTCCGGCCCAAAGAGTGCCCGGCGGAAAACGACAACGCAGGCATGTCGGGTGCCACTGTCTACACCTGCACAGAAAGTTTTGAGCAGATATCTCC
This sequence comes from Hyla sarda, assembly GCF_029499605.1. NCBI lineage: Eukaryota > Metazoa > Chordata > Amphibia > Anura > Hylidae > Hyla > Hyla sarda. The sequence continues at coordinate 354,372,544 of NC_079192.1, read as the reverse complement.
TTCCATTCGGCCGGAATTGCAAGAAGTTTGTGCATCTTCTATGTTCGTCGCGGTCAATGACAAAAGGCGCTTATCTTCAATCTAGGTGTTTCTGCGTGCTGCTCCGGCCCAAAGAGTGCCCGGCGGAAAACGACAACGCAGGCATGTCGGGTGCCACTGTCTGCACCTGCACAGAAAGTTTTGAGCAGATATCTCCTTCCGTTCGGCCGGAATTGAAAGAAGATTGTGCATCTTCAATGTAGGTCGCGGTCAATGACAAAAAGACGCTTATCTTCAATCTAGGTGTTTCTGCGTGCTGCGCCGGCCCAAAGAGTGCCCGGCGGAAAACGACAACCCAGGCATGTCGGGTGCCACTGTCTGCACCTGCACAGAATGTTTTGAGCAGATATCTCCTTCCGTTCGGCCGGAATTGAAAGAAGATTGTGCATCTTCAATGTAGGTCGCGGTCAATGACAAAAAGGCGCTTATCTTCAATCTAGGTGTTTCTGCGTGCTGCGCCGGCCCAAAGAGTGCCCGGCTGAAAACGACAACGCAGGCATGTCGGGTGCCACTGTCTGCACCTGCACAGAAAGGTTTGAGCAGATATCTCCTTCCGTTCTGCCGGAATTGAAAGAAGATTGTGCATCTTCTATGTTCGTCGCGGTCAATGGCAAAAGGCGCTTATCTTCAATCTAGGTGTTTCTGCGAGCTGCTCCGGCCCAAAGAGTGCCCGGCGGAAAACGACAACGCAGGCATGTCGGGTGCCACTGTCTACACCTGCACAGAAAGTTTTGAGCAGATATCTCCTTCCATTCGGCCGGAATTGCAATAAATTTGTGCATCTTCTATGTTCGTCGCGGTCAATGGCAAAAGGCGCTTATCTTCAATCTAGGTGTTTCTGCGTGCTGCTCCGGCCCAAAGAGTGTCCGGCGGAAAACGACAACGCAGGCATGTCGGGTGCCACTGTCTGCACCTGCACAGAAAGTTTTGAGCAGATATCTCCTTCCGTTCGGCCGGAATTGAAAGAAGATTGTGCATCTTCAATGTAGGTCGCGGTCAATGACAAAAAGGCGCTTATCTTCAATCTAGGTGTTTCTGCGTGCTGCGCCGGCCCAAAGAGTGCCCGGCGGAAAACGACAACGCAGGCATGTCGGGTGCCACTGTCTGCACCTGCACAGAAAGTTTTGAGCAGATATCTCCTTCCTTTCGGCCGGAATTGAAAGAAGATTGTGCATCTTCAATGTAGGTCGCGGTCAATGACAAAAAGGCGCTTATCTTCAATCTAGGTGTTTCTGCGTGCTGCGCCGGCCCAAAGAGTGCCCGGCGGAAAACGACAACGCAGGCATGTCGGGTGCCACTGTCTACACCTGCACAGAAAGTTTTGAGCAGATATCTCCTTCCATTCGGCCGGAATTGCAAGACGTTTGTGCATCTTCTATGTTCATCGCGGTCAATGGCAAAAGGCGCTTATCTTCAATCTAGGTGTTTCTGCGTGCTGCGCCGGCCCAAAGAGTGCCCGGCGGAAAACGACAACGCAGGCATGTCGGGTGCCACTGTCTGCACCTGCACATAAAGTGTTGAGCAGATATCTTCTTTCGTTCGGCCGGAATTGCAAGACGTTTGTGCATCTTCAATATTGGTCGCGGTCAATGTCAAAAAGCCCTTATCTGCAATCTAGGTGTTTCTGCGTGCTGCTCCGGCCCAAAGAGTGCCCGGCGGAAAACGACAACGCAGGCATGTCGGGTGCCACTGTCTACACCTGCACAGAAAGTTTTGAGCAGATATCTCCTTCCATTCGGCCGGAATTGCAAGAAGTTTGTGCATCTTCTATGTTCGTCGCGGTCAATGACAAAAGGCGCTTATCTTCAATCTAGGTGTTTCTGCGTGCTGCTCCGGCCCAAAGAGTGCCCGGCGGAAAACGACAACGCAGGCATGTCGGGTGCCACTGTCTGCACCTGCACAGAAAGTTTTGAGCAGATATCTCCTTCCGTTCGGCCGGAATTGAAAGAAGATTGTGCATCTTCAATGTAGGTCGCGGTCAATGACAAAAAGACGCTTATCTTCAATCTAGGTGTTTCTGCGTGCTGCGCCGGCCCAAAGAGTGCCCGGCGGAAAACGACAACCCAGGCATGTCGGGTGCCACTGTCTGCACCTGCACAGAATGTTTTGAGCAGATATCTCCTTCCGTTCGGCCAGAATTGAAAGAAGATTGTGCATCTTCAATGTAGGTCGCGGTCAATGACAAAAAGGCGCTTATCTTCAATCTAGGTGTTTCTGCGTGCTGCGCCGGCCCAAAGAGTGCCCGGCTGAAAACGACAACGAAGGCATGTCGGGTGCCACTGTCTGCACCTGCACAGAAAGGTTTGAGCAGATATCTCCTTCCGTTCTGCCGGAATTGAAAGAAGATTGTGCATCTTCTATGTTCGTCGCGGTCAATGGCAAAAGGCGCTTATCTTCAATCTAGGTGTTTCTGCGAGCTGCTCCGGCCCAAAGAGTGCCCGGCGGAAAACGACAACGCAGGCATGTCGGGTGCCACTGTCTACACCTGCACAGAAAGTTTTGAGCAGATATCTCCTTCCATTCGGCCGGAATTGCAATAAGTTTGTGCATCTTCTATGTTCGTCGCGGTCAATGGCAAAAGGCGCTTATCTTCAATCTAGGTGTTTCTGCGTGCTGCTCCGGCCCAAAGAGTGTCCGGCGGAAAACGACAACGCAGGCATGTCGGGTGCCACTGTCTGCACCTGCACAGAAAGTTTTGAGCAGATATCTCCTTCCGTTCGGCCGGAATTGAAAGAAGATTGTGCATCTTCAATGTAGGTCGCGGTCAATGACAAAAAGGCGCTTATCTTCAATCTAGGTGTTTCTGCGTGCTGCGCCGGCCCAAAGAGTGCCCGGCGGAAAACGACAACGCAGGCATGTCGGGTGCCACTGTCTGCACCTGCACAGAAAGTTTTGAGCAGATATCTCCTTCCGTTCGGCCGGAATTGAAAGAAGATTGTGCATCTTCAATGTAGGTCGCGGTCAATGACAAAAAGGCGCTTATCTTCAATCTAGGTGTTTCTGCGTGCTGCGCCGGCCCAAAGAGTGCCCGGCGGAAAACGACAACGCAGGCATGTCGGGTGCCAGTGTCTGCACCTGCACAGAAAGTTTTGAGCAGATATCATCTTTCGTTCGGCCGGAATTGCAAGACGTTTGTGCATCTGCAATATTGGTCGCGGTCAATGTCAAAAAGCCCTTATCTGCATTCTAGGTGTTTCTGCGTGCTGCTCCGGCCCAAAGAGTGCCCGGCGGAAAACGACAACGCAGGCATGTCGGGTGCCACTGTCTACACCTGCACAGAAAGTTTTGAGCAGATATCTCCTTCCATTCGGCCGGAATTGCAAGACGTTTGTGCATCTTCTATGTTCGTCGCGGTCAATGGCAAAAGGCGCTTATCTTCAATCTAGGTGTTTCTGCGTGCTGTGCCGGCCCAAAGAGTGCCCGGTGGAAAACGACAACGCAGGCATGTCGGGTGCCACTGTCTGCACCTGCACAGAAAGTTTTGAGCAGATATCTCCTTCCGTTCGGCCAGAATTGCAAGAAGATTGTGCATCTTCAATGTAGGTCGCGGTCAATGACAAAAAGGCGATTATCTTCAATCTAGGTGTTTCTGCGTGCTGCGCCGGCCCAAAGAGTGCCCGGCGGAAAACGACAACCCAGGCATGTCGGGTGCCACTGTCTGCACCTGCACAGAAAGTTTTGAGGAGATATCTCCTTCCATTCAGCCGGAATTGCAAGACGTTTGTGCATCTTCTATGTTCGTCGCGGTCAATGGCAAAAGGCGCTTATCTTCAATCTAGGTGTTTCTGCGTGCTGCGCCGGCCCAAAGAGTGCCCGGCGGAAAACGACAAGGCAGGCATGTCGGGTGCCACTGTCTGCACCTGCACAGAAAGTTTTGAGCAGATATCTTCTTTCGTTCGGCCGGAATTGCAAGAAGATTGTGCATCTTCAATATTGGTCGCGGTCAATGTCAAAAAGCCCTTATCTGCAATCTAGGTGTTTCTGCGTGCTGCTCCGGCCCAAAGAGTGCCCGGCGCATAACGACAACGCAGGCATTTCGGGTGCCATTGTCTACACCTGCACATAAAGTTTTGAGCAGATATCTCCTTCCATTCGGCCGGAATTGCAAGAAGTTTGTGCATCTTCTATGTTCGTCGCGGTGAATGGCAAAAGGCGCTTATCTTCAATCTAGGTGTTTCTGCGTGCTGCGCCGGCCCAAAGAGTGCCCGGCGGAAAACGACAACGCAGGAATGTCGGGTGCCACTGTCTGCACCTGCACAGAAAGTTTTGAGCAGATATCTCCTTCCGTTCGGCCGGAATTGAAAGAAGATTGTGCATCTTCAATGTAGGTCGCGGTCAATGACAAAAAGGCGCTTATCTTCAATCTAGGTGTTTCTGCGTGCTGCGCCGGCCCAAAGAGTGCCCGGCGGAAAACGACAACGCAGGCATGTCGGGTGCCACTGTCTGCACCTGCACATAATGTTTTGAGCAGATATCTCCTTCCGTTCGGCCGAATTGAAAGAAGATTGTGCATCTTCAATGTAGGTCGCGGTCAATGACAAAAAGGCGCTTATCTTCAATCTAGGTGTTTCTGCGTGCTGCGCCGGCCCAAAGAGTGCCCGGCGGAAAACGACAACGCAGGCATGTCGGGTGCCACTGTCTGCACCTGCACAGAAAGTTTTGAGCAGATATCTTCTTTCGTTCGGCCGGAATTGCAAGACGTTTGTGCATCTGCAATATTGGTCGCGGTCAATGTCAAAAAGCCCTTATCTGCAATCTAGGTGTTTCTGCGTGCTGCTCCAGCCCAAAGAGTGCCCGACGGAAAACGACAACGCAGGCATGTCGGGTGCCACTGTCTGCACCTGCACAGAAAGTTTTGAGCAGACATCTCCTTCCATTCGGCCAGAATTGCAAGACATTTGTGCATCTTCTATGTTCGTCGCGGTCAATGGCAAAAGGCGCTTATCTTCAATCTAGGTGTTTCTGCGTGCTGCGCCAGCCCAAAGAGTGTCCGGCGGAAAATGACAACGCAGGCATGTCGGGTGCCACTGTCTGCACCTGCACAGAAAGTTTTGAGCAGATATCTCCTTCCGTTCGGCCGGAATTGAAAGAAGATTGTGCATCTTCAATGTAGGTCGCGGTCAATGACAAAAAGGCGCTTATCTTCAATCTAGGTGTTTCTGCGTGCTGCGCCGGCCCAAAGAGTGCCCGGCGGAAAACGACAACCCAGGCATGTCGGGTGCCACTGTCTGCACCTGCACAGAAAGTTTTGAGCAGATATCTCCTTCCGTTCTGCCGGAATTGAAAGAAGATTGTGCATCTTCTATGTTCGTCGCGGTCAATGGCAAAAAGGCGCTTATCTTCAATCTAGGTGTTTCTGCGTGCTGCGCCGGCCCAAAGAGTGCCCGGTGGAAAACGACAACGCAGGCATGTCGGGTGCCTCTGTCTGCATCTGCACAGAAAGTTTTGAGCAGATATCTTCTTTCGTTCGGCCGGAATTGCAAGACGTTTGTGCATCTGCAATATTGGTCGCGGTCAATGTCAAAAAGCCCTTATCTGCAATCTAGGTGTTTCTGCGTGCTGCTCCGGCCCAAAGAGTGCCCGGCGGAAAACGACAACGCAGGCATGTCGGGTGCCACTGTCTACACCTGCACAGAAAGTTTTGAGCAGATATCTCCTTCCATTCGGCCGGAATTGCAAGACGTTTGTGCATCTTCTATGTTCGTCGCGGTCAATGGCAAAAGGCGCTTATCTTCAATCTAGGTGTTTCTGCGTGCTGCGCCGGCCCAAAGAGTGCCCGGCGGAAAACGACAAGGCAGGCATGTCGGGTGCCACTGTCTGCACCTGCACAGAAAGTTTGAGCAGATATCTTCTTTCGTTCGGCCGGAATTGCAAGAAGATTGTGCATCTTCAATGTAGGTCGCGGTCAATGACAAAAAGGCGCTTATCTTCAATCTAGGTGTTTCTGTGTGCTGAGCCGGCCCAAAGAGTGCCCGGCGGAAAACGACAACCCAGGCATGTCGGGTGCCACTGTCTGCACCTGCACAGAAAGGTTTGAGCAGATATCTCCTTCCGTTCTGCCGGAATTGAAAGAAGATTGTGCATCTTCTATGTTCGTCGCGGTCAATGGCAAAAGGCGCTTATCTTCAATCTAGGTGTTTCTGCGTGCTGCTCCGGCCCAAAGAGTGCCCGGTGGAAAACGACAACGCAGGCATGTCGGGTGCCACTGTCTACACCTGCACAGAAAGTTTTGAGCAGATATCTCCTTCCATTCGGCCGGAATTGCAAGAAGTTTGTGCATCTTCTATGTTCGTCGCGGTCAATGACAAAAGGCGCTTATCTTCAATCTAGGTGTTTCTGCGTGCTGCTCCGGCCCAAAGAGTGCCCGGCGGAAAACGACAACGCAGGCATGTCGGGTGCCACTGTCTGCACCTGCACAGAAAGTTTTGAGCAGATATCTCCTTCCATTCGGCCGGAATTGCAAGAAGTTTGTGCATCTTCTATGTTCGTCGCGGTCAATGACAAAAGGCGCTTATCTTCAATCTAGGTGTTTCTGCGTGCTGCTCCGGCCCAAAGAGTGCCCGGCGGAAAACGACAACGCAGGCATGTCGGGTGCCACTGTCTGCACCTGCACAGAAAGTTTTGAGCAGATATCTCCTTCCATTCGGCCGGAATTGCAAGACGTTTGTGCATCTTCTATGTTCGTCGCGGTCAATGGCAAAAGGCGCTTATCTTCAATCTAGGTGTTTCTGCGTGCTGCGCCGGCCCAAAGAGTGCCCGGTGGAAAACGACAACGCAGGCATGTCGGGTGCCACTGTCTGCACCTGCACAGAAAGTTTTGAGCAGATATCTCCTTCCGTTCGGCCGGAATTGAAAGAAGATTGTGCATCTTCAATGTAGGTCTCGGTCAATGACAAAAAGGCGCTTATCTTCAATCTAGGTGTTTCTGCGTGCTGCGCCGGCCCAAAGAGTGCCCGGCGGAAAACGACAAGGCAGGCATGTCGGGTGCCACTGTCTGCACCTGCACAGAAAGTTTTGAGCAGATATCTTCTTTCGTTCGGCCGGAATTGCAAGAAGATTGTGCATCTTCAATATTGGTCGCGGTCAATGTCAAAAAGCCCTTATCTGCAATCTAGGTGTTTCTGCGTGCTGCTCCGGCCCAAAGAGTGCTCGGCGGATAACGACAACGCAGGCATGTCGGGTGCCATTGTCTACACCTGCACAGTAAGTTTTGAGCAGATATCTCCTTCCATTCGGCCGGAATTGCAAGAAGTTTGTGCATCTTCTATGTTCGTCGCGGTGAATGGCAAAAGGCGCTTATCTTCAATCCAGGTGTTTCTGCGTGCTGCGCCGGCCCAAAGAGTGCCCGGCGGAAAACGACAACGCAGGCATGTCGGGTGCCACTGTCTGCACCTGCACAGAAAGTTTTGAGCAGATATCTCCTTCCGTTCGGCCGGAATTGAAAGAAGATTGTGCATCTTCAATGTAGGTCGCGGTCAATGACAAAAAGGCGCTTATCTTCAATCTAGGTGTTTCTGCGTGCTGCGCCGGCCCAAAGAGTGCCCGGCGGAAAACGACAACGCAGGCATGTCGGATGCCACTGTCTACACCTGCACAGAAAGTTTTGAGCAGATATCTCCTTCCATTCGGCCGGAATTGCAAGACGTTTGTGCATCTTCTATGTTCATCGCGGTCAATGGCAAAAGGCGCTTATCTTCAATCTAGGTGTTTCTGCGTGCTGCGCCGGCCCAAAGAGTGCCCGGCGGAAAACGACAACGCAGGCATGTCGGGTGCCACTGTCTGCACCTGCACATAAAGTGTTGAGCAGATATCTTCTTTCGTTCGGCCGGAATTGCAAGACGTTTGTGCATCTTCAATATTGGTCGCGGTCAATGTCAAAAAGCCCTTATCTGCAATCTAGGTGTTTCTGCGTGCTGCTCCGGCCCAAAGAGTGCCCGGCGGAAAACGACAGCGCAGGCATGTCGGGTGCCACTGTCTACACCTGCACAGAAAGTTTTGAGCAGATATCTCCTTCCATTCGGCCGGAATTGCAAGAAGTTTGTGCATCTTCTATGTTCGTCGCGGTCAATGACAAAAGGCGCTTATCTTCAATCTAGGTGTTTCTGCGTGCTGCTCCGGCCCAAAGAGTGCCCGGCGGAAAACGACAACGCAGGCATGTCGGGTGCCACTGTCTGCACCTGCACAGAAAGTTTTGAGCAGATATCTCCTTCCGTTCGGCCGGAATTGAAAGAAGATTGTGCATCTTCAATGTAGGTCGCGGTCAATGACAAAAAGACGCTTATCTTCAATCTAGGTGTTTCTGCGTGCTGCGCCGGCCCAAAGAGTGCCCGGCGGAAAACGACAACCCAGGCATGTCGGGTGCCACTGTCTTCACCTGCACAGAATGTTTTGAGCAGATATCTCCTTCCGTTCGGCCGGAATTGAAAGAAGATTGTGCATCTTCAATGTAGGTCGCGGTCAATGACAAAAAGGCGCTTATCTTCAATCTAGGTGTTTCTGCGTGCTGCGCCGGCCCAAAGAGTGCCCGGCTGAAAACGACAACGCAGGCATGTCGAGTGCCACTGTCTGCACCTGCACAGAAAGGTTTGAGCAGATATCTCCTTCCGTTCTGCCGGAATTGAAAGAAGATTGTGCATCTTCTATGTTCGTCGCGGTCAATGGCAAAAGGCGCTTATCTTCAATCTAGGTGTTTCTGCGAGCTGCTCCGGCCCAAAGAGTGCCCGGCGGAAAACGACAACGCAGGCATGTCGGGTGCCACTGTCTGCACCTGCACAGAAAGTTTTGAGCAGATATCTCCTTCCATTCGGCCGGAATTGCAATAAGTTTGTGCATCTTCTATGTTCGTCGCGTCAATGGCAAAAGGCGCTTATCTTCAATCTAGGTGTTTCTGCGTGCTGCTCCAGCCCAAAGAGTGTCCGGCGGAAAACGACAACGCAGGCATGTCGGGTGCCACTGTCTGCACCTGCACAGAAAGTTTTGAGCAGATATCTTCTTTCGTTCGGCCGGAATTGAGAGACGTTTGTGCATCTGCAATATTGGTCGCGGTCAATGTCAAAAAGCCCTTATCTGCAATCTAGGTGCTTCTGCGTGCTGCGCCGGCCCAAAGAGTGCCCGGCTGAAAACGACAACGCAGGCATGTCGGGTGACACTGTCTGCACCAGTACAGAAAGTTTTGAGCAGATATCTCCTTCCATTCGGCCGGAATTGAAAGAAGATTGTGCATCTTCAATGTAGGTCGCGGTCAATGACAAAAAGGCGCTTATCTTCAATCTAGGTGTTTCTGCGTGCTGCTCCGGCCCAAAGAGTGCCTGGCGGAAAACGACAACGCAGGCATGTCGGGTGCCACTGTCTGCACCTGCACATAATGTTTTGAGCAGATATCTTCTTTCGTTCGGCCGGAATTGCAAGACGTTTGTGCATCTTCAATATTGGTCGCGGTCAATGTCAAAAAGCCCTTATCTGCAATCTAGGTGTTTCTGCGTGCTGCTCCGGCCCAAAGAGTGCCCGCAGAAAACGACAACGCAGGCATGTCGGGTGGCCACTGTCTACACCTGCACGGAAAGTTTTGAGCAGATATCTCCTTCCATTCGGCCGGAATTGCAAGAAGTTTGTGCATCTTCTATGTTCGTCGCGGTCAATGACAAAAGGCGCTTATCTTCAATCTAGGTGTTTCTGCGTGCTGCTCCGGCCCAAAGAGTGCCCGGCGGAAAACGACAACGCAGGCATGTCGGGTGCCACTGTCTGCACCTGCACAGAAAGTTTTGAGCAGATATCTCCTTCCGTTCGGCCGGAATTGAAAGAAGATTGTGCATCTTCAATGTAGGTCGCGGTCAATGGCAAAAGGCGCTTATCTTCAATCTAGGTGTTTCTGCGTGCTGCGCAGGCCCAAAGAGTGCCCGGCGGAAAACGACAACGCAGGCATGTCGGGTGCCACTGTCTGCACCTGCACAGAAAGTTTAGAGCAGATATCTTCTTCCGTTCAGCCGGAATTGAAAGAAGATTGTGCATCTTCAATGTAGGTCGCGGTCAATGACAAAAAGGCGCTTATCTTCAATCTAGGTGTTTCTGCGTGCTGCTCCGGCCCAAAGAGTGCCCGGCGGAAAACGACAACGCAGGCATGTCGGGTGCCACTGTCTACACCTGCACAGAAAGTTTTGAGCAGATATCTCCTTCCATTCGGCCGGAATTGCAAGAAGTTTGTGCATCTTCTATGTTCGTCGCGGTCAATGACAAAAGGCGCTTATCTTCAATCTAGGTGTTTCTGCGTGCTGCTCCGGCCCAAAGAGTGCCCGGCGGAAAACGACAACGCAGGCATGTCGGGTGCCACTGTCTGCACCTGCACAGAAAGTTTTGAGCAGATATCTCCTTCCATTCGGCCGGAATTGCAAGAAGTTTGTGCATCTTCTATGTTCGTCGCGGTCAATGACAAAAGGCGCTTATCTTCAATCTAGGTGTTTCTGCGTGCTGCTCCGGCCCAAAGAGTGCCGGCGGAAAACGACTACGCAGGCATGTCGGGTGCCACTGTCTGCACCTGCACAGAAAGTTTTGAGCAGATATCTCCTTCCATTCGGCCGGAATTGCAAGACGTTTGTGCATCTTCTATGTTCGTCGCGGTCAATGGCAAAAGGCGCTTATCTTCAATCTAGGTGTTTCTGCGTGCTGCGCCGGCCCAAAGAGTGCCCGGTGGAAAACGACAACGCAGGCATGTCGGGTGCCACTGTCTGCACCTGCACAGAAAGTTTTGAGCAGATATCTCCTTCCGTTCGGCCGGAATTGAAAGAAGATTGTGCATCTTCAATGTAGGTCTCGGTCAATGACAAAAAGGCGCTTATCTTCAATCTAGGTGTTTCTGCGTGCTGCGCCGGCCCAAAGAGTGCCCGGCGGAAAACGACAAGGCAGGCATGTCGGGTGCCACTGTCTGCACCTGCACAGAAAGTTTTGAGCAGATATCTTCTTTCGTTCGGCCGGAATTGCAAGAAGATTGTGCATCTTCAATATTGGTCGCGGTCAATGTCAAAAAGCCCTTATCTGCAATCTAGGTGTTTCTGCGTGCTGCTCCGGCCCAAAGAGTGCTCGGCGGATAACGACAACGCAGGCATGTCGGGTGCCATTGTCTACACCTGCACAGTAAGTTTTGAGCAGATATCTCCTTCCATTCGGCCGGAATTGCAAGAAGTTTGTGCATCTTCTATGTTCGTCGCGGTGAATGGCAAAAGGCGCTTATCTTCAATCCAGGTGTTTCTGCGTGCTGCGCCGGCCCAAAGAGTGCCCGGCTGAAAACGACAACGCAGGCATGTCGGGTGCCACTGTCTGCACCTGCACAGAAAGTTTTGAGCAGATATCTCCTTCCGTTCGGCCGGAATTGAAAGAAGATTGTGCATCTTCAATGTAGGTCGCGGTCAATGACAAAAAGGCGCTTATCTTCAATCTAGGTGTTTCTGCGTGCTGCGCCGGCCCAAAGAGTGCCCGGCGGAAAACGACAACGCAGGCATGTCGGGTGCCACTGTCTACACCTGCACAGAAAGTTTTGAGCAGATATCTCCTTCCATTCGGCCGGAATTGCAAGACGTTTGTGCATCTTCTATGTTCATCGCGGTCAATGGCAAAAGGCGCTTATCTTCAATCTAGGTGTTTCTGCGTGCTGCGCCGGCCCAAAGAGTGCCCGGCGGAAAACGACAACGCAGGCATGTCGGGTGCCACTGTCTGCACCTGCACATAAAGTATTGAGCAGATATCTTCTTTCGTTCGGCCGGAATTGCAAGACGTTTGTGCATCTTCAATATTGGTCGCGGTCAATGTCAAAAAGCCCTTATCTGCAATCTAGGTGTTTCTGCGTGCTGCTCCGGCCCAAAGAGTGCCCGGCGGAAAACGACAGCGCAGGCATGTCGGGTGCCACTGTCTACACCTGCACAGAAAGTTTTAAGCAGATATCTCCTTCCATTCGGCCGGAATTGCAAGAAGTTTGTGCATCTTCTATGTTCGTCGCGGTCAATGACAAAAGGCGCTTATCTTCAATCTAGGTGTTTCTGCGTGCTGCTCCGGCCCAAAGAGTGCCCGGCGGAAAACGACAACGCAGGCATGTCGGGTGCCACTGTCTGCACCTGCACAGAAAGTTTTGAGCAGATATCTCCTTCCGTTCGGCCGGAATTGAAAGAAGATTGTGCATCTTCAATGTAGGTCGCGGTCAATGACAAAAAGACGCTTATCTTCAATCTAGGTGTTTCTGCGTGCTGCGCCGGCCCAAAGAGTGCCCGGCGGAAAACGACAACCCAGGCATGTCGGGTGCCACTGTCTTCACCTGCACAGAATGTTTTGAGCAGATATCTCCTTCCGTTCGGCCGGAATTGAAAGAAGATTGTGCATCTTCAATGTAGGTCGCGGTCAATGACAAAAAGGCGCTTATCTTCAATCTAGGTGTTTCTGCGTGCTGCGCCGGCCCAAAGAGTGCCCGGCTGAAAACGACAACGCAGGCATGTCGGGTGCCACTGTCTGCACCTGCACAGAAAGGTTTGAGCAGATATCTCCTTCCGTTCTGCCGGAATTGAAAGAAGATTGTGCATCTTCTATGTTCGTCGCGGTCAATGGCAAAAGGCGCTTATCTTCAATCTAGGTGTTTCTGCGAGCTGCTCCGGCCCAAAGAGTGCCCGGCGGAAAACGACAACGCAGGCATGTCGGGTGCCACTGTCTACACCTGCACGGAAAGTTTTGAGCAGATATCTCCTTCCATTCGGCCGGAATTGCAAGAAGTTTGTGCATCTTCTATGTTCGTCGCGGTCAATGACAAAAGGCGCTTATCTTCAATCTAGGTGTTTCTGCGTGCTGCTCCGGCCCAAAGAGTGCCCGGCGGAAAACGACAACGCAGGCATGTCGGGTGCCACTGTCTGCACCTGCACAGAAAGTTTTGAGCAGATATCTCCTTCCGTTCGGCCGGAATTGAAAGAAGATTGTGCATCTTCAATGTAGGTCGCGGTCAATGACAAAAAGGCGCTTATCTTCAATCTAGGTGTTTCTGCGTGCTGCGCCGGCCCAAAGAGTGCCCGGCGGAAAACGACAACGCAGGCATGTCGGGTGCCACTGTCTGCACCTGCACAGAAAGTTTTGAGCAGATATCTTCTTTCGTTCGGCCGGAATTGAAAGACGTTTGTGCATCTTCAATATTGGTCGCGGCCAATGTCAAAAAGCCCTTATCTGCAATCTAGGTGTTTCTGCTTGCTGCGCCGGCCCAAAGAGTGCCCGGCTGAAAACGACAACGCAAGCATGTCGGGTGCCACTGTCTGCACCTGCACAGAAAGGTTTGAGCAGATATCTCCTTCCGTTCTGCCGGAATTGAAAGAAGATTGTGCATCTTCTATGTTCGTCGCGGTCAATGGCAAAAGGCGCTTATCTTCAATCTAGGTGTTTCTGCGTGCTGCTCCGGCCCAAAGAGTGCCCGGCGGAAAACGACAACGCAGGCATGTCGGGTGCCACTGTCTACACCTGCACAGAAAGTTTTGAGCAGATATCTCCTTCCATTCGGCCAGAATTGCAAGAAGTTTGTGCATCTTCTATGTTCGTCGCGGTCAATGACAAAAGGCGCTTATCTTCAATCTAGGTGTTTCTGCGTGCTGCTCCGGCCCAAAGAGTGCCCAGCGGAAAACGACAACGCAGGCATGTCGGGTGCCACTGTCTGCACCTGCACAGAAAGTTTTGAGCAGATATCTCCTTCCATTCGGCCGGAATTGCAAGAAGTTTGTGCATCTTCTATGTTCGTCGCGGTCAATGGCAAAAGGCGCTTATCTTCAATCTAGGTGTTTCTGCGTGCTGCTCCGGCCCAAAGAGTGCCCGGCGGAAATCGACAACGCAGGCATGTCGGGTGCCATTGTCTACACCTGCACAGAAAGTTTTGAGCAGATATCTCCTTCCATTCGGCCGGAATTGCAATAAGTTTGTGCATCTTCTATGTTCGTTGCGGTCAATGGCAAAAGGCGCTTATCTTCAATCTAGGTGGTTCTGCGTGCTGCTCCGGCCCAAAGAGTGCCCGGCGGAAATCGACAATGCAGGCATGTCGGGTGCCACTGTCTGCACCTGCACAGAAAGTTTTGAGCAGATATCTCCTTCCATTCGGCCGGAATTGAAAGAAGATTGTGCATCTTCAATGTAGGTCGCGGTCAATGACAAAAAGGCGTTTATCTTCAATCTAGGTGTTTCTGCGTGCTGCGCCGGCCCAAAGAGAGCCCGGCGGAAAACGACAACGCAGGCATGTCGGGTGCCACTGTCTGCACCTGCACAGAAAGTTTTGAGCAGATATCTCCTTCCGTTCGGCCGGAATTGAAAGAAGATTGTGCATCTTCTATGTTCGTCGCGGTCAATGGCAAAAGGCGCTTATCTTCAATCTAGGTGTTTCTGCGTGCTGCTCCGGCTCAAAGAGTGCCCGGCGGAAAACGACAACGCAGGCATGTCGGGTGCCACTGTCTGCACCTGCACAGAAAGTTTTGAGCAGATATCTCCTTCCGTTCGGCCGGAATTGAAAGAAGTTTGTGCATCTTCAATGTAGGTCGCGGTCAATGACAAAAAGGCGCTTATCTTCAATCTAGGTGTTTCTGCGTGCTGCGCCAGCCCAAAGAGTGCCCGGCTGAAAACGACAACGCAGGCATGTCGGGTGCCACTGTCTGCACCTGCACAGAAAGTTTTGAGCAGATATCTTCTTTCGTTCGGCCGGAATTGAGAGACGTTTGTGCATCTGCAATATTGGTCGCGGTCAATGTCAAAAAGCCCTTATCTGCAATCTAGGTGCTTCTGCGTGCTGCGCCGGCCCAAAGAGTGCCCGGCTGAAAACGACAACGCAGGCATGTCGGGTGACACTGTCTGCACCAGTACAGAAAGTTTTGAGCAGATATCTCCTTCCATTCGGCCGGAATTGAAAGAAGAGTGTGCATCTTCAATGTAGGTCGCGGTCAATGACAAAAAGGCGCTTATCTTCAATCTAGGTGTTTCTGCGTGCTGCTCCGGCCCAAAGAGTGCCTGGCGGAAAACGACAACGCAGGCATGTCGGGTGCCACTGTCTGCACCTGCACATAATGTTTTGAGCAGATATCTTCTTTCGTTCGGCCGGAATTGCAAGACGTTTGTGCATCTTCAATATTGGTCGCGGTCAATGTCAAAAAGCCCTTATCTGCAATCTAGGTGTTTCTGCGTGCTGCTCCGGCCCAAAGAGTGCCCGGCAGAAAACGACAACGCAGGCATGTCGGGTGCCACTGTCTACACCTGCACGGAAAGTTTTGAGCAGATATCTCCTTCCATTCGGCCGGAATTGCAAGAAGTTTGTGCATCTTCTATGTTCGTCGCGGTCAATGACAAAAGGCGCTTATCTTCAATCTAGGTGTTTCTGCGTGCTGCTCCGGCCCAAAGAGTGCCCGGCGGAAAACGACAACGCAGGCATGTCGGGTGCCACTGTCTGCACCTGCACAGAAAGTTTTGAGCAGATATCTCCTTCCGTTCGGCCGGAATTGAAAGAAGATTGTGCATCTTCAATGTAGGTCGCGGTCAATGGCAAAAGGCGCTTATCTTCAATCTAGGTGTTTCTGCGTGCTGCGCCGGCCCAAAGAGTGCCCGGCGGAAAACGACAACGCAGGCATGTCGGGTGCCACTGTCTGCACCTGCACAGAAAGTTTAGAGCAGATATCTTCTTCCGTTCAGCCGGAATTGAAAGAAGATTGTGCATCTTCAATGTAGGTCGCGGTCAATGACAAAAAGGCGCTTATCTTCAATCTAGGTGTTTCTGCGTGCTGCGCCGGCCCAAAGAGTGCCCGGCGGAAAACGACAACGCAGGCATGTCGGGTGCCACTGTCTGCACCTGCACAGAAAGTTTTGAGCAGATATCTTCTTTCGTTCGGCCGGAATTGAAAGACGTTTGTGCATCTTCAATATTGGTCGCGGCCAATGTCAAAAAGCCCTTATCTGCAATCTAGGTGTTTCTGCTTGCTGCGCCGGCCCAAAGAGTGCCCGGCTGAAAACGACAACGCAGGCATGTCGGGTGCCACTGTCTGCACCTGCACAGAAAGGTTTGAGCAGATATCTCCTTCCGTTCTGCCGGAATTGAAAGAAGATTGTGCATCTTCTATGTTCGTCGCGGTCAATGGCAAAAGGCGCTTATCTTCAATCTAGGTGTTTCTGCGTGCTGCTCCGGCCCAAAGAGTGCCCGGCGGAAAACGACAACGCAGGCATGTCGGGTGCCACTGTCTACACCTGCACAGAAAGTTTTGAGCAGATATCTCCTTCCATTCGGCCAGAATTGCAAGAAGTTTGTGCATCTTCTATGTTCGTCGCGGTCAATGACAAAAGGCGCTTATCTTCAATCTAGGTGTTTCTGCGTGCTGCTCCGGCCCAAAGAGTGCCCAGCGGAAAACGACAAGGCAGGCATGTCGGGTGCCACTGTCTGCACCTGCACAGAAAGTTTTGAGCAGATATCTCCTTCCATTCGGCCGGAATTGCAAGAAGTTTGTGCATCTTCTATGTTCGTCGCGGTCAATGGCAAAAGGCGCTTATCTTCAATCTAGGTGTTTCTGCGTGCTGCTCCGGCCCAAAGAGTGCCCGGCGGAAAACGACAACGCAGGCATGTCGGGTGCCATTGTCTACACCTGCACAGAAAGTTTTGAGCAGATATCTCCTTCCATTCGGCCGGAATTGCAATAAGTTTGTGCATCTTCTATGTTCGTTGCGGTCAATGGCAAAAGGCGCTTATCTTCAATCTAGGTGGTTCTGCGTGCTGCTCCGGCCCAAAGAGTGCCCGGCGGAAATCGACAATGCAGGCATGTCGGGTGCCACTGTCTGCACCTGCACAGAAAGTTTTGAGCAGATATCTCCTTCCATTCGGCCGGAATTGAAAGAAGATTGTGCATCTTCAATGTAGGTCGCGGTCAATGACAAAAAGGCGTTTATCTTCAATCTAGGTGTTTCTGCGTGCTGCGCCGGCCCAAAGAGAGCCCGGCGGAAAACGACAACGCAGGCATGTCGGGTGCCACTGTCTGCACCTGCACAGAAAGTTTTGAGCAGATATCTCCTTCCGTTCGGCCGGAATTGAAAGAAGATTGTGCATCTTCTATGTTCGTCGCGGTCAATGGCAAAAGGCGCTTATCTTCAATCTAGGTGTTTCTGCGTGCTGCTCCGGCTCAAAGAGTGCCCGGCGGAAAACGACAACGCAGGCATGTCGGGTGCCACTGTCTGCACCTGCACAGAAAGTTTTGAGCAGATATCTCCTTCCGTTCGGCCGGAATTGAAAGAAGTTTGTGCATCTTCAATGTAGGTCGCGGTCAATGACAAAAAGGCGCTTATCTTCAATCTAGGTGTTTCTGCGTGCTGCGCCAGCCCAAAGAGTGCCCGGCTGAAAACGACAACGCAGGCATGTCGGGTGCCACTGTCTGCACCTGCACAGAAAGTTTTGAGCAGATATCTTCTTTCGTTCGGCCGGAATTGCAAGACGTTTGTGCATCTGCAATATTGGTCGCGGTCAATGTCAAAAAGCCCTTATCTGCAATCTAGGTGTTTCTGCTTGCTGCGCCGGCCCAAAGAGTGCCCGGCGGAAAACGACAACGCAGGCATGTCGGGTGCCACTGTCTGCACCAGCACAGAAAGTTTTGAGCAGATATCTCCTTCCGTTCGGCCGGAATTGCAAGAAGTTTGTGCATCTTCAATGTTCGTTGCGGTCAATGGCAAAAGGCGCTTATCTGCAATCTAGGTGTTTCTGCGTGTTGCGCCGGCCCAAAGAGTTCCCGGCTGAAAGCGACAATGCAGGCATGTCGGGTGCCACTGTCTGCACCAGCACAGCAAGTTTTGAGCAGATATCTCCTTCCGTTCGGCCGGAATTGCAAGAAGTTTGTGCATCTTTAATATTCGTCGCGGTCAATGGCAACAGGCACTTATCTGCAATCTAGGTGTTTCTGCGTGCTGCGCCGGCCCAAAGAGTGCCCGGCTGAAAACGACAACGCAAGCATTTCGGGTGGCACTGTCTGCACAAGCACAGAAAGTTTTGAGCAGATATATACTTCCGTTCGGCCTGAATTGCAAGAAGTTTGTGCATCTTCAATGTTGGTCGCGGTCAATGGCAAAAGGCCCTTATCTGCAATCTAGGTGTTTCTGCGTGCTGCCCTGGCCCAAAGAGTGCCCGGCTGAAAACGACAACGCAGGCATGTCGGGTGCCACTGTCTGCACCAGCACAGCAAGTTTTGAGCAGATATCTCCATCTGTTCGGCAGGAATTGCAAGAAGTTTGTGCATCTTCATTGTTCGTCGCGGTCAATGGCAAAAGGCCCTTATCCGCAATCTAGGTGTTTCTGCGTGTTGCGCCGGCCCAAAGAGTGCCCGGCGGAAAACGACAATGCATGCATGTCGAGTGCCACTGTCTGCACTGGCACAGAAAGTTTTGGACAGATATCTTCTTCCGTTCGGCCGGAATTGCAAGAAGTTTGTGCATCTTCAATGTTTGTCGCAGTCAATGGAAAAAGGCCCTTATCTGCAATCTAGGTGTTTCTGCGTGCTGCGCCGGCCCAAAGAGTGCCCGGCTGAAATCGACAACGCAGGCATGTCAGGTGCCACTGTCCGCACCAGCACAGCAAGTTTTGAGCAGATATCTCCTTCCGTTCGGCAGGAATTGCAAGAAGTTTGTGCATCTTCAGTGTTCGTCGCGGTCAATGGCAAAAGGCGCTTATCCGCAATCTAGGTGTTTCTGCGTGTTGCGCCGGCCCAAAGAGTGCCCGGCTGAAAACGACAATGCAGGCATGTCGGGTGCCACTGTCTGCACCAGCACAGCAAGTTTTGAGCAGATATCTCCTTCCGTTCGGCCGGAATTGCAAGAAGTTTGTGCATCTTCAATGTTTGTCGCGGTCAATGGCAAAAGATGCTTATCTGCAATCTAGGTGTTTCTGCGTGCTGCGCCGGCCCAAAGAGTGCCCGGCTGAAAACGACAAGGCAGGCATGTCGGGTGCAACTGTCTGCACAGCACAGGAAGTTTTGAGCAGAAATCTCCTTCCGTTCGGCCGGAATTGCAAGAAATGCCGGTCTAAACCGGTCACTGCAGGCATGTTGGGTGCCATTGTCTGCACCAGCAGAGCAAGTTTTGTGCAAATAGCATCTTCCGTTCGGCCGTAATTGCAAGAAGTGTCTGCATATTCTATATTCATTGCGGTCAATGGGAAAAAGCGCTTATCTGTAATCTAGATGTTACTGCATGCTGCGCCTGCCCAAAAAGTGCCCGGTCCAAACCAACAATGCAGGCATGTTGGGTGCCACTGTCTGCACCAGCATAGCAAGTTTCGTGCAAAAAGCATCTTCCGTTTGGCCGTAATTGCAAGAAGTGTCTGCATATTCTATGTTCATCGCGGTCAATGGCAAAAAGCGCTTATCTGTAATCTAGGTGTTTCTGCGTGCTGCACCTGCCCATAAAGTGCCCGGTCCAAACTGACAATGCAGTATTGTCGGGTGCCACTGTCTGCATCGGCACAGCAAAATTTGTGCAAATAGCATCTTCCGTTCGGCTGTAATTGCAAGAAGTGTCTGCATATTCTATTTTCATCGCCGTCAATGGGAAAAAGCGCCTAAATGTAATGTAGGTGTTTCTGTGTGCTGCGCCTGCCCAGAAAGTGCCCGGTCCAAACCGATAAAGCAGGCATGTCGGTTGCCACTGTCTGCACCAGCACACCAAGTTTTGTGCAAATAGCATCTTCCGTTCGGTCATAATTGCAAGAAGTGTCTGCATATTTTATGTTGATCGCGGTCAATGGGAAAAAGAGCTTATTTGTAATCTAGGTGTTTCTGCGTGCCGTGCCTGCCCAAAAAGTGCCCGGTCAAAACCGACAATGCAGGCATGTCTGCCCTGGCACAGCAAGATTTGTGCAAATAGCATCTTCCGTTCGGCTGTAATTGCAAGAAGTGTCTGCATATTCTATTTTCATCTCTGTCAATGGGAAAAAGCGCCTAAATGTAATCTAGGTGTTTCTGTGGGCTGTGCCTGCCCAAAAAGTGCCCGGTCCAAACCGACAATGCAGGCATGTTGGGTGCCACTATCTGCACCAGCACAGCAAGATTTGTGCAAATAGCATCTTCCGTTCTGCCATAATTGCAAGAAGTGTCTGTATATTCTATGTTGATCACGGTCGATGAGGAAAATCGCTTATCTGTAAGTTAGTTGTTATTGGGTGCTGCGCCTGCGCAAAAAGTGCCCGGTCCAAACCGACAATGCAGGCATGTTGGGTGCCACTGTCTGCATCAGCACAGCAAGTTTTGTGCAAATAGCATCTACCGTTCGGCCGTAATTGCAAGAAGTGTCTGCATATTCTATGTTGATCGCGGTCAATGGGAAAAAGAGCTTATCTGTAATTTAGGTGTTTCTGCGTGCTGCGCCTGCCCAAAAAGTGCCCAGTCAAAACCGACACTGCAGGCATGTCAGGTGCCACTGTCTGCACCAACAAAGCAAGTTTTATGCAAATAGCATCTTCCAATTGGCCGTAATTGCAAGAAGTGTCTGCAAATTCTATGTTCATCGGAATCAATGGTCAAAAATGCACTTATCTGTAATATAGGTGTTTCTGTGTGCTGCGCCTGCCCAAAAAGTACCCGGTTCAAACCGACAATGCAGGCATGTCGGGTGCCACTGTCTGCACCAGCACAGCAAGTTCTGTGCAAATAGCATCTTCCATACAGCCGTAATTGCAAGCAGTGTCTGCATATTCTGTTGATCACGGTCAGTAATCTAGGTGTTTCTGCGTGCTGCGCCTGCCCAAAAAGTGCCCGGTCCAAACCGACAATGCAGGCATGTTGGGTGCCCCTGACTGCACAAGCACAGGAAGTATTGTGCAAATAGCATCTTCCGTTTGGCCGTAAATGCAAGAAGTGTCTGCATATTCTTTGTTCATCGCGGTCAAAGGCAAAAAGCGCTTATTTGTAATCTAGGTGTTTTTGCGTACTGCGGATGCTCAAAAAGTGCCCGGTCCAAACCGACAATCCAAGCATGTCGGGTGCCACTGTCTGCACCAGCACAGCAAATTTTGTGCAAATAGCATCTTCGGTTCGGCCGAAATTGCAAGAAGTGTCTGCATATTCTATGTTTATTTAGGTCAATGGGAAAAAAATTATTTTCTGTAATCTAGGCGTTTCTGCGTGCTGCGCCTGCCCAAAAAGTGCCCGGTCAAAACCGACAATGCAGGAATGTCCGGTGCCACTGTCTGCACCAACAACGCAAGTTTTATGCAAATAGCATCTTCCAATTGGCCGTAATTGCAAGAAGTGTCTGCAAATTTTATCTCCATCGGTATCAATGGGAAAAATCGCTTATCTGTAATCTAGGTGTTTCTGTGTGCTGCGCCTGCCCAAAAAGTGCCCGGTCCAAACCGACAATGCAGGCATGTCGGGTGCCACTGTCACAGAAAGTTTTGAGCAGATATCTCCTTCCATTCGGCCGGAATTGCAAGAAGTTTGTGCAACTTCAATGTTCATCGTGATCAATGGCAAAAAGCGCTTATCTGTAATCTAGGTGTTTCTGCGTGCTGCGGATGCCCAAAAAGTGCCCGGTCCAAACCGACAATCCAAGCATGTCGGGTGCCACTGTCTGCACCAGCACAGCAAGTTTTGTGCAAATAGCATCTTCCGTTCGCCGTAATTGCAAGAAATGTCTGCGTATTCTATGTTCATCGTGGTCAATGACAAAAAGCGCTTATCTGTAATCTAGGTGTTTCTGCATGCTGCGCCTGCCCAAAGAGTGCCCAATCCAAACCGATAATGCAGGCATGTAGGGTGCCACTGTCTGCACCAGCACAGCAAGATTTGTGCATATTGCATCTTCCTATTGGCCGTAATTGCAAGAAGTGTCTGCATATTCTATGTTCATCGCGGTCAATGGCAAAAAGCGCTTATCTGTAATCTAGGTGTTTCTGCATGCTACGCCTGCAAAAAAATTGCCCGGTCAAAACTGACAATGCAGGCATGTCGGGTGCCACTGTCTGCAAAAGCACAACAAGTTTTGTGCAAATAGCATCTTCCGTTGGGCCGTAATTACAAGAAGTGTCTGCAAATTCTATGTTCATCGCAATCAATGGCAAAAAGCGCTTATCTGTAATCTAGGTGTTTATGCGTGCTGTGCCTGCCAAAAAAGTGCCCGGTCAAAACTGACAATGCAGGCTTGTCGGGTGCCACTGTCTGCACCAGCACAACAAGTTTTGCAAATACCATCTTCTGTTCGGCCGTAATTGCAAGAAGTGTCTGCATATTCTATGTTGATCATGGTCAATGGGGAAAATCGCTTATCTGTAATCTAGGTGTTTCTGCGTGCTGCGCCTGCCCAAAAAGTGCCCGGTCTAAACCGACACTGCAGGCATGTTGGGTGCCATTGTCTGCACCAGCACAGCAAGGTTTGGGCAAATAGCATCTTCCGTTCGGCCGTAATTGCAAGAAGTGTCTGCATATTCTATGTTGATCACGGTCAATGGGGAAAATCGCGTATCTGTAATCTAGGTGTTTCTGCGTGCTGCGCCTGCCCAAAAAGTACCGGGTCCAAACCGACAATGCAGGCATGTTGGGTGCCACTGTCTGCACCAGCACAGCAAGCTTTGTGCAAATAGCATCTTCCGTTCGGCCGTAATTGCAAGAAGTGTCTGCATATTCTATGTTGATTACGGTCAATGGGGAAAATCGCTTATCTGTAATCTAGTTGTTATTGCGTGCTGCGCCTGCGCAAAAAGTGCCCGGTCCAAACCGACAATGCAGGCATGTTGGGTGCCACTGTCTGCATCAGCACAGCAAGTTTTGTGCAAATAGCATCTTCCGTTCGGCCGTAATTGCAAGAAGTGTCTGCATATTCTATATTGATCGCGGTCAATGGGAAAAAGAGTTTATCTGTAATCTAGGTGTTTTTGCGTGCTGCGCCTGCCCAAAAAGTGCCCGGTCAAAACCGACAATGCAGGCATGTCAGGTGCCACTGCCTGCACCAACAAAGCAAGTTTTATGCAAATAGCATCTTCCAATTGGCCGTAATTGCAAGAAGTGTCTGCAAATTCTATGTTCATCGGAATCAATGGGAAAAAGCACTTATCTGTAATATAGGTGTTTCTGTGTGCTGCCCCTGCCCAAAAAGTGCCCGGTCCAAACCGACAATGCAGGCATGTCAGGTGCCACTGTCTGCACCAGCACAGCATGTTTTGTGCAAATAGCATCTTCCATTCAGCCGTAATTGCAAGCAGTGTCTGCTTATTCTGTTGATCACGGTCAATGGGAAAAAGAGCTTATCTGTAATCTAGGTGTTTCTGCGTGCTGTGCCTGCCCAAAAAGTGCCCGGTCCAAACCAACAATGCAGGCATGTTGGGTGCCATTGTCTGCACCAGCACAGCAAGTTTTGTGCAAATAGTATCTTCCGTTCGGCCATAATTGCAAGAAGTGTCTGCATATTCTATGTTCATCGCGGTCAAAGGCAAAAAGCGCTTATCTGTAATCTAGGTGTTTCTGCGTGCTCCGGATGACCAAAAAGTGCCCGGTCCAAACCTACAATCCAAGCATGTCGGGTGCCACTGTCTGCACCAGCACAGCAAGTTTTGTGCAAATAGCACCTTCGGTTCGGCCGTAATTGCAAGAAGTATCTGCATATTCTATGTTTATTGCGATCAATGGCAAAAAGCGCTTATCTATAATCTAGGTGCTTTTGCGTGCTGCGCCTGCTCAAAAAGTGCCCGGTCCAAACCAACAATGCAGGCATGTTGGGTGCCCCTGACTGCACAAGCACAGCAAGTTTTGTGCAAATAGCATCTTCCGTTCGGCCGTAATTGCAAGAAGTGTCTGCAAATTCTTTGTTCATCGGTATCAATGGGAAAATTGCTTATCTGTAATCTAGGTGTTTCTGTGTGCTGCGCCTGCCCAAAAAGTGCCCGGTCCAAACCGACAATGCAGGCATGTTGGGTGCCATTGTCTGCACCAGCACAGCAAATTTTGTGCAAATAGCATCTTCCGTTCGGCCATAATTGCAAGAAGTGTCTGCATATTCTATGTTCATTGCGGTCAATGGAAAAAAGCGCTTATCTGTAATCTAGGTGTTTTTGCGTGCTGCGCCTGCCCAAAAAGTGCCCGGTCCAAACTGACAATGCAGGCATGTCGGGTGCCAATGTCTGCACCAGCACAGTAAGTTTTGTGCAAATAGCATCTTCCGTTCGGCCGTAATTGCAAGAAGTGACTGCATATTCTATAATAATTGCGGTCAATGGGAAAAAGCGCTTATCTGGAATCTAGGTGTTTTTGCGTGCTGCGCCTGCTCAAAAAGTGCCCGGTCCAAACCAACAATGCAGGCATGTTGGGTGCCCCTGACTGCACAAGCACAGCAAGTTTTGTGCAAATAGCATCTTCCGTTCGGCCGTAATTGCAAGAAGTGTCTGCAAATTCTTTGTTCATCGGTATCAATGGGAAAAATTGCTTATCTGTAATCTAGGTGTTTCTGTGTGCTGCGCCTGCCCAAAAAGTGCCCGATCCAAACTGACAATGCAGGCATGTTGGGTGCCATTGTCTGCACCAGCACAGCAAATTTTGTGCAAATAGCATCTTCCGTTGGGCCGGAATTGCAAGAAGTGTCTGCATATTCTATGTTCATTGCGGTAAATGGAAAAAAGCGCTTATCTGTAATCTAGGTGTTTTTGCATGCTGGGCCTGCCCAAAAAGTGCCCGGTCCAAACCAACAATGCAGGCATGTTGGGTGCCCCTGACTGCACCAGCACAGCAAGTTTTGTGCAAATAGCATCTTCCGTTTGGCTGTAAATGCAAGAAGTGTCTGCATATTCTATGTTCATTGCGGTCAATGGAAAAAAGCGCTTATCTGTAATCTAGGTGTTTCCGCGTGCTGCGGATGCCCAAAAAGTGCCCGGTCCAAACCGACAATCCAAGCATGTCGGGTGCCACTGTCTGCACCAGCACAGCAAGTTTTGTGCAAATAGCATCTTCCGTTTGGCTGTAAATGCAAGAAGTGTCTGCATATTCTATGTTCATCGCGGTCAATGGGAAAAAGCGCTTATCTGTAATCTAGGTGTTTCTGCGTGCTGCGCCTGCCCAAAAAGTGCCCGGTCAAAACCGACAATACAGGCATGTCAGGTGCCACTGTCTGCACCAACAAAGCAAGTTTTATGCAAATAGCATCTTCCAATTGGCCGTAATTGCAAGAAATGTCTGCAAATTCTATGTTCATCGGAATCAATGGGAAAAAGCACTTATCTGGAATATAGGTGTTTCTGTGTGCTGCGCCTGCCCAAAAAGTGCCCGGTCCAAACCGACAATGCAGGCATGTCGGGTGCCACTGTCTGCACCAGCACAGCAAGATTTGTGCAAATAGCGTCTTCCATTCAGCCGTAATTGCAATCAGTGTCTGCATATTCCGTTGATCACGGTCAATGGGAAAAAGCACTTATCTGGAATATAGGTGTTTCTGTGTGCTGCGCCTGCCCAAAAAGTGCCCGGTCCAAACCGACAATGCAGGCATGTTGGGTGCCATTGTCTGCACCAGCGCAGCAAGTTTTGTGCAAATAGCATCTTCCATTCAACCGTAATTGCAAGAAGTGTCTGCATATTCTATGTTCATTGCGGTCAATGGGAAAAAGCGCTTTTCTGTAATCTAGGTGTTTCTGCGTGCTGCGTCTGCCCAAAAAGTGCCCGGTCCAAACCGATAATGCAGGCTTGTCGGGTGCCACTGTCTGCACCAGCACAGCAAGATTTGTGCAAATAGCATCTTCCGTTCGGCCGTAATTGCAAGAAATGTCTGCATATTCTATTTTCATCGCCGTAAATGGGAAAAAGCTCTTATCTGTAATCTAGGTGTTTCTGCATGCTGCGCCTGACCAAAAAGTGCAGAGTCCAAACCGATAATGCAGGCATGTCGGGTGCCACTGTCTGCACCAGCACAGCAAGTTTTGTGCAAATAGCATCTTCCATTCAACCTTAATTGCAAGCAGTGTCTGCATATTCTGTTGATCATGGTCAATGGGAAAAATCGCTTATCTGTAATCTAGGTGTTTCTGCGTGCTGCGCCTGCCCAAAAAGTGCCCGGTCCAAATCGACAATGCAGGCATGTTGGGTGCCAATGTCTGCACCAGCACAGCAAGTTTTGTGCAAATAGCATCTTCCGTTTGGCCGTAATTGCAAGAAGTGACTGCATATTCTATATTCATTGCGGTCAATGGGAAAAAGCGCTTATCTGTAATTTAGGTGTTTCTGTGCGTGTTGCGCCTGCCCAAAAAGTGCCCGGTCCAAACCGACAATGCTGAGGAAGTCACTCAGTGACGGAACGCGTGGAGGTTCTTCGGACCTGGGCGTACGGGTGATATTTGTTCCCACCTTGTGTTGGCCTTGCCTCCCATCTGACCGTATCTAGGCAATCCTTTACTGGCATCTCTAGCTCATTTGTTCATATTTTGACTGTTCGGTCATTTAGCTCTAGAGATTCCCTGTCATCTCCGATATTTCATTGTATACAGGTTTATATTGTGCATTTCGCACTTGTCACTTTATATGTGCTTGTGTGATTCAGGTCAGGTGGGGGCTTAGGGTAGTATTACTTCATTTGTGGTAGGGGTACTACATTTCTTTCACCTAGGTCCGGATGAGACATATACCATGTCTCATCTGTGTGGTGTGGCCCGACATGGGCCTTTTTAAATGGTTTTAATCATACTTTCTTTGTGTCTATCACTATCATGTCGTGTTTTTTATGTAATTATGTGCTCCTAATAAAGATTGTCATATTTTGTACCTATTGTATCATTTTTGGTGTGCTTCCATTGTACATTGTTTCTGGGTTTGTTGTAGCAAACCGACAATGCAGGCATGTCGGGTGCCACTGTCTGCACCAGCACAGCAAGATTTGTGCAAATAGCATCTTCCGTTCGGTTGTAATTGCAAGAAATGTATGCATATTCTGTTTTCATCGCCGTCAATGGGAAAAAGCGCCTAAATGTAATCTAGGTGTTTCTGCGTGCTGCGCCTGCCCAAAAAGTGCCCGGTCCAAACCGACAATGCAGGCATGTTGGGTGCCCCTGACTGCACAAGCACAGCAAGTTTTGTGCAAATAGCATCTTCCGTTCAGCCGTAAATGCAAGAAGTGTCTGCATATTCTATGTTCATCGCGGTCAATGGCAAAAAGTGCTTATCTGTAATCTAGGTGTTTCTGTGTGCTGTGCCTGCCCATAATGTGCCCGGTCCAAACCAACAATGCAGGCATGTTGGGTGCCCCTGACTGCACCAGCACAGCAAGTTTTGTGCAAATAGCATCTTCCGTTCGGCTGTAAATGCAAGAAGTGTCTGCATATTCTATGTTCATCGCGGTCAATGGCAAAAAGCGCTTATCTGTAATCTAGGTGTTTCTGCGTGCTACGGATGCCCAAAAAGTGCCCGGTCCAAACCGACAATTCAAGCATGTCGGTTGCCACTGTCTGCACCAGCACAGCAAGTTTTGTGCAAATAGCATCTTCCGTTGGGCCGTAATTGCAAGAAGTGTCTGCATATTCTATGTTCATCGCGGTCAATGGCAAAAAGTGCTTATCTGTAATCTAGGTGTTTCTGCGTGCTGTGCCTGCCCATAAAGTGCCCGGTCCAAACTGACAATGCAGGCATGTCGGGTGCCACTGTCTGCACCGGCACAGCAAGATTTGTGCAAATAGCATCTTCCGTTCGGCCATAATTGCAAGAAGTGTCTGCATATTCTATGTTCATTGCGGTCAATGGGAAAAAGCGCTTATCTGTAATCTAGGTGTTCTTGCGTGCTGCGCCTGCCCAAAAAGTGCCTGGTCCAAACCAAGAATGCAGGCATGTTGGGTGCCCCTGACTGCACAAGCACAGCAAGTTTTGTGCAAATAGAATCTTCCGTTCGGCCGTAATTGCAAGAAATGTCTGCAAATTCTTTGTTCATCGGTATCAATGGGAAAAATTGCTTATCTGTAATCTAGGTGTTTCTGTGTGCTGCGCCTGCCCAAAAAGCGCCCGGTCCAAACTGACAATGCAGGCATGTTGGGTGCCATTGTCTGCACCAGCACAGCAAATTTTGTGCAAATAGCATCTTCCGTTCGGCCATAATTGCAAGACGTGTCTGCATATTCTATGTTCATTGCGGTCAATGGAAAAAAGCGCTTATCTGTAATCTAGGTGTTTTTGCGTGCTGGGCCTGCCCAAAAAGTGCCCGGTCCAAACCGACAATGCAGGCATGTTGGGTGCCAATGTTTCCACCAGCACAGCAAGTTTTGTGCAAATAGCATCTTCCGTTTGGCTGTAAATGCAAGAAGTGTCTGCATATTCTATGTTCATCGCGGTCAATGGCAAAAAGCGCTTATCTGTAATCTAGGTGTTTTCGCGTGCTGCGGATGCCCAAAAAGTGCCCGGTCCAAACCGACAATTCAAGCATGTCGGGTGCCACTGTCTGCATCAGCACAGCAAGTTTTGTGCAAATAGCATCTTCCGTTCGGCTGTAAATGCAAGAAGTGTCTGCATATTCTATGTTCATCGCGATCAATGGCAAAAAGAGCTTATCTGTAATCTAAGTGTTTCTGCGTGCTCCGGATGACCAAAAAGTGCCCGGTCCAAACCTACAATCCAAGCATGTCGGGTGCCACTGTCTGCACCAGCACAGCAAGTTTTGTGCAAATAGCACCTTCGGTTCGGCCGTAATTGCAAGAAGTATCTGCATATTCTATGTTTATTGCGATCATTGGCAAAAAGCGCTTATCTATAATCTAGGTGCTTTTGCGTGCTGCGCCTGCTCAAAAAGTGCCCGGTCCAAACCAACAATGCAGGCATGTTGGGTGCCCCTGACTGCACAAGCACAGCAAGTTTTGTGCAAATAGCATCTTCCGTTTGGCCGTAATTGCAAGAAGTGTCTGCAAATTCTTTGTTCATCGGTATCAATGGGAAAAATTGCTTATCTGTAATCTAGGTGTTTCTGTGTGCTGCGCCTGCCCAAAAAGTGCCGGTCCAAACCGACAATGCAGGCATGTTGGGTGCCATTGTCTGCACCAGCACAGCAAATTTTGTGCAAATAGCATCTTCCGTTCGGCCATAATTGCAAGAAGTGTCTGCATATTCTATGTTCATTGCGGTCAAAGGAAAAAAGCGCTTATCTGTAATCTAGGTGTTTTTGCGTGCTGGGCCTGCCCAAAAAGTGCCCGGTCCAAACCAACAATGCAGGCATATTGGGTGCCCCTGACTGCACCAGCACAGCAAGTTTTGTGCAAATAGCATCTTCCGTTTGGCTGTAAATGCAAGAAGTGTCTGCATCTTCTATGTTCATCGTGGTCAATGGCAAAAAGCGCTTATCTGTAATCTAGGTGTTTCCGCGTGCTGCGGATGCCCAAAAAGTGCCCGGTCCAAACCGACAATCCAAGCATGTCGGGTGCCACTGTCTGCACCAGCACAGCAAGTTTTGTGCAAACAGCATTTTCCGTTCGGCCGTAATTGCAAGAAGTGTCTGCATATTCTATGTTCATCATGGTCAATGGAAAAAAGCGCTTCTCTGTAATCTAGGTGTTTCTGCGTGCTGCGCCTGCCCAAAAAGTGCCCGGTCCAAACCGACAATGCAGGCATGTTGGATGCACCTGACTGCACCAGCACAGCAAGTTTTGTGCAAATACCATCTTCTGTTCGGCCGTAATTGCAAGAAGTGTCTGCATATTCTATGTTCATTGCGGTCAATGGGAAAAAGCGCTTATCTGTAATCTAGATGTTTCTGCGTGCTGCGCCTGCCCAAAAAGTGCCAGATCAAAACCGACAATGCAGGCATGTCAGGTGCCACTGTCTGCACCAACAAAGCAAGTTTTATGCAAATAGCATCTTCCAATTGGCCGTAATTGCAAGAAATGTCTGCAAATTCTATGTTCATCGGAATCAATGGGAAAAAGCACTTATCTGGAATATAGGTGTTTCTGTGTGCTGCGCCTGCCCAAAAAGTGCCCGGTCCAAACCGACAATGCAGGCATGTCGGGTGCCACTGTCTGCACCAGCACAGCAAGATTTGTGCAAATAGCGTCTTCCATTCAGCCGTAATTGCAATCAGTGTCTGCATATTCTGTTGATCACGGTCAATGGGAAAAAGCACTTATCTGGAATATAGGTGTTTCTGTGTGCTGCGCCTGCCCAAAAAGTGCCCGGTAAAAACCGACAATGCAGGCATGTTGGGTGCCATTGTCTGCACCAGCGCAGCAAGTTTTGTGCAAATAGCATCTTCCATTCAACCGTAATTGCAAGAAGTGTCTGCATATTCTATGTTCATTGCGGTCAATGGGAAAAAGCGCTTTTCTGTAATCTAGGTGTTTCTGCGTGCTGCGTCTGCCCAAAAAGTGCCCGGTCCAAACCGATAATGCAGGCTTGTCGGGTGCCACTGTCTGCACCAGCACAGCAAGATTTGTGCAAATAGCATCTTCCGTTCGGCCGTAATTGCAAGAAATGTCTGCATATTCTATTTTCATCGCCGTAAATGGGAAAAAGCTCTTATCTGTAATCTAGGTGTTTCTGCATGCTGCGCCTGACCAAAAAGTGCCGAGTCCAAACCGATAATGCAGGCATGTCGGGTGCCACTGTCTGCACCAGCACAGCAAGTTTTGTGCAAATAGCATCTTCCATTCAGCCTTAATTGCAAGCAGTGTCTGCATATTCTGTTGATCATGGTCAATGGGAAAAATCGCTTATGTGTAATCTAGGTGTTTCTGCGTGCTGCGCCTGCCCAAAAAGTGCCCGGTCCAAACCGACAATGCAGGCATGTTGGGTGCCAATGTCTGCACCAGCACAGCAAGTTTTGTGCAAATAGCATCTTCCGTTTGGCCATAATTGCAAGAAGTGACTGCATATTCTATATTCATTGCGGTCAATGGGAAAAAGCGCTTATCTGTAATTTAGGTGTTTCTGTGCGTGTTGCGCCTGCTCAAAAAGTGCCCGGTCCAAACCGACAATGCTGAGAAAGTCACTCAGTGACGGAACGTGTGGAGGTTCTTCGGACCTGGGCATACGGGTGATATTTGTTCCCACCTTGTGTTGGCCTTGCCTCCCATCTGACCGTATCTAGGCAATCCTTTACTGGCATCTCTAGTTCATTTGTTCATATTTTGACTGTTCGGTCATTTAGCTCTAGAGATTCCCTGTCATCTCCGATATTTCATTGTGACACCTTTGTATACAGGTTTATATTGTGCATTACGCACTTGTCACTGTCACGATTCGGCTGGCAGGAGGTGGATCCTCTGTGCCAGAGAGGGATTGGCGTGGACCGTGCTGGTGGACCTGTTCTAAGTTGCTACTGGTATTCACCAGAGCCCGCCGCAAAGCGGGATGGTCTTGCAGCGGCGGTAGCAACCAGGTCGTATCCACTAGCAACGGCTCAACCTCTCTGACTGCTGAAGATAGGCGCGGTACAAGGGAGTAGACAAGA
Organism: Hyla sarda; assembly: GCF_029499605.1. Classification (NCBI taxonomy): domain Eukaryota; kingdom Metazoa; phylum Chordata; class Amphibia; order Anura; family Hylidae; genus Hyla; species Hyla sarda. The sequence continues at coordinate 354,341,110 of NC_079192.1, read as the reverse complement.
GCAAGGTCGGACGTAGCAGAAGGTCGGGGAGGCAGCAAGGATCGTAGTCAGGGGCAACGGCAGGAGGTCTGGAACACAGGCTAGGAACACACAAGGAAACGCTTTCACTGGCACAATGGCAACAAGATCCGGCGAGGGAGTGCAGGGGAAGTGAGGTATAAATAGGGATTGCACAGGTGAACACACTAATTAAGCCAACTGCGCCAATCAGTGGCGCAGTGGCCCTTTAAATCGCAGAGACCCGGCGCGCGCGCGCCCTAAGGAGCGGGGCCGCGCACGCCGGGACAGGACTGACGGAGAGCGAGTCAGGTACGGGAGACGGGGTGCGCATCGCGAATCGCATCCCGGCTGGGAGAGGTATCGCAGCGCACCCGGTCAGCAGGTCTGACCGGGGCGCTGCAATTGCGAGGATGTTGCGAGCGCTCCGGGGAGGAGTGGGGACCCTGAGCGCTCGGCGTAACAGTACCCCCCCCCTTGGGTCTCCCCCTCTTCTTGGAGCCTGAGAACCTGAGGACCAGACTTTTGTCTAGGATGCTCTCCTCAGGTTCCCAGGATCTCTCTTCAGGACCACAGCCCTCCCAATCTACCAAGAAAAATCTTTTTCCTCTGACCGTCTTGGAGGCCAGTATCTCCTTCACGGAGAAGATGTCAGAAGAACCGGAAACAGGAGTGGGAGAAACAAGTTTGGGAGAGAAACGGTTGATGATGAGTGGTTTAAGGAGAGAGACATGGAAGGCATTGGGAATACGAAGAGAAGGAGGAAGAAGGAGTTTGTAAGATTAATCTGGCACAAGACTTTGAAAGGACCAAGATAGCGTGGTCCCAGTTTGTAACTGGGGACACGAAAGCGGACATATTTAGCGGAGAGCCATACCTTGTCTCCGGGAGCAAAAATGGGGGGAGTTCTTCTTTTCTTATCGGCAAACCTTTTCATACGGGATGAAGCCTGTAAAAGAGAATTTTGGGTCTCTTTCCATATGGTGGAAAGATCACAAGTCACTTCATCCACAGCGGGCAAACCAGAGGGCAAGGGAGTAGGGAGGGGGGGAAGAGGGTGACGGCCGTACACCACGAAAAATGGGGACTTAGCAGAAGATTCAGAGACTCTGAAGTTGTATGAGAATTCGGCCCATGGTAGAAGATCTGCCCAGTCATCCTGGCGGGAGGAAACAAAATGCCGTAAATAGTCACCCAGGACCTGGTTAATTCTTTCTACTTGCCCATTGGATTGGGGATGATAAGAAGAAGAGAAGTTTAATTTAATCTTGAGCTGTTTACAGAGGGCCCTCCAGAATTTAGACACGAATTGGACGCCTCTATCCGAGACGATCTGCGTGGGCAAACCGTGAAGACGAAAAATGTGTACAAAAAATTGTTTTGCCAACTGAGGCGCTGAAGGAAGACCAGGAAGAGGAATAAAATGTGCCATCTTGGAAAATCGATCAACGACCACCCAAACAACAGTGTTGCCACGGGATGGGGGTAAGTCTGTAATAAAGTCCATACCAATCAGTGACCAAGGCTGTTCGGGGACAGGCAGAGGATGAAGGAGACCAGCAGGCTTCTGGCGAGGAGTCTTATCCCGGGCACAGACAGTACAGGCCCGCACAAAATCAACAACATCCGTCTCCAGAGTCGGCCACCAATAGAAACGAGAGATGAGTTGCAAGGACTTTTTGATGCCCGCATGGCCTGCGAGGTGGGAGGAGTGACCCCAATTGAGAATCCCGAGACGTTGGCGTGGAGAAACGAAGGTCTTCCCTGGAGGAGTTTGCCTGATGGAGGCTGGAGAAGTGGAGATCAGACAGTCAGGAGGAATGATGTGTTGCGGAGAGACCTCTACTTCCGAGGCATCCGAGGAACGAGAGAGGGCATCGGCCCTAATGTTCTTGTCGGCAGGGCGAAAATGAATTTCAAAGTTAAAACGGGCAAAGAACAACGACCACCTGGCCTGGCGAGGGTTCAGCCGTTGGGCAGACTGGAGATAGGAGAGATTCTTGTGATCGGTGTAAATGATAACTGGAAATTTTGATCCCTCCAGCAGATGCCTCCATTCCTCAAGTGCCAATTTAATGGCCAGTAGTTCTCGATCCCCGATGGAGTAGTTTCTCTCCGCCGTAGAGAAGGTCCTAGAAAAAAAACCACAAGTAACAGCATGCCCGGAAGAATTTTTTTGTAGAAGGACCGCTCCAGCTCCCACTGTGGAGGCATCTACCTCCAATAGGAAGGGTTTAGATGGGTCAGGTCTGGAGAGCACGGGAGCAGAAGAAAAGGCAGACTTGAGCCGTTTAAATGCGTCTTCCGCTTGGGGAGACCAGGACATGGGATTGGCATTTTTCTTGGTTAAAGCCACGATAGGAGCCACAATAGTGGAAAAGTGTGGAATAAATTGTCTGTAATAATTGGCGAACCCCAAAAAACGTTGGATAGCACGGAGTCCGGAGGGGTGTGGCCAATCTAAGACGGCAGAGAGTTTATCCGGGTCCATTTGTAATCCCTGGCCAGAGACCAAGTATCCTAGGAAAGGAAGAGATTGACATTCAAACAGACATTTCTCCATTTTGGCATAAAGTTGATTGTCTCGAAGTCTCTGAAGAACCATGCGGACATGCTGGCGGTGTTCTTCTAAGTTGGCAGAAAAAATCAGAATATCGTCCAGATACACAACAACACAGGAATATAAGAGATCACGAAAAATTTCATTAACAAAGTCTTGGAAGACGGCAGGGGCGTTGCACAGGCCAAAGGGCATGACCAGATACTCAAAGTGTCCATCTCTGGTGTTAAATGCAGTCTTCCATTCGTCCCCCTCCCTGATGCGGATGAGATTATAAGCACCTCTTAAGTCCAGTTTGGTAAAGATGTGGGCACCTTGAAGGCGATCAAAGAGTTCTGAGATAAGAGGTAGGGGGTATCGGTTCTTTACCGTGATTTTATTAAGTCCGCGGTAATCAATGCAAGGACGTAGGGAGCCATCTTTTTTGGACACAAAAAAAAATCCAGCTCCGGCAGAAGAGGAGGATTTGCGGATAAACCCCTTTTTTAAATTTTCCTGGATGTATTCAGACATAGCAAGAGTCTCTGGAGCGGACAGAGGATAAATTCTGCCCCGGGGTGGAGTAGTGCCCGGGAGGAGGTCAATAGGACAGTCATAAGGCCTGTGAGGAGGTAAAGTCTCAGCTTGCTTTTTTCAAAACACGTCAGCATAGTCCATATAAGCCTTAGGGAGACCGGTTACAGGGGGAACCACAGGGTCACGGCAGGGAGTACTGGGAACCGGTTTAAGACAGTCCTTGAAACAAGAAGTACCCCAGCTCTTGATTTCTCCTGTGGACCAATCAAGGGTTGGGGAATGGCGTTGAAGCCACGGTAATCCAAGGAGAATTTCGGAAGTGCAATTGGAGAGGACCAAAAACTCAATTTTTTCGTGATGAGGTCCGATGCACATTAGGAGGGGTTCCGTGCGGTAATGCACAGTACAGTCCAATCTTTCATTGTTAACACAATTGATGTAGAGGGGTCTGGCGAGACTGGTCACTGGGATGTTGAACCTGTTGATGAGAGAGGCCAGAATAAAATTTCCTGCAGATCCGGAATCCAAGAAGGCCATAGTAGAGAAGGAGAAGGTAGAGGAAGATATCCGCACAGGCACAGTAAGGCGTGGAGAAGCAGAGTTGACATCATAGGATAGGACAATCCTTCAGGAAGTGTTCGGTACCGGCACAGTACAGGCACAGATTCTCCATGCGGCATCGTGTCCTCTCTTGAGGTGTCAAGCGAGACCGGTCAACTTGCATAGCCTCCACGGCGGGAGGCACAGGAACGGATTGCAGAGGACCAGAGGAGAGAGGAGCCGGGGAGAAAAAACGCCTCGTGCGAACAAAGTCCATATCCTGGCGGAGCTCCTGACGCCTTTCGGAAAAACGCATGTCAATGCGAGTGGCTAGATGAATAAGTTCATGCAGGTTAGCAGGAATTTCTCGTGCGGCCAGAACATCTTTAATGTTGCTGGATAGGCCTTTTTTAAAGGTCGCGCAGAGGGCCTCATTATTCCAGGATAATTCGGAGGCAAGAGTACGGAATTGGATGGCGTACTCGCCAACGGAAGAATTACCCTGGACCAGGTTCAGCAGGGCAGTCTCAGCAGAAGAGGCTCGGGCAGGTTCCTCAAAGACACTTCGAATCTCCGTGAAGAAGGAGTGTACAGAGGCAGTGACGGGGTCATTGCGGTCCCAGAGCGGTGTGGCCCATGACAGAGCTTTCCCAGACAGAAGGCTGACTACGAAAGCCACCTTAGACCTTTCAGTAGGAAACTGGTCCGACATCATCTCCAAGTGCAGGGAACATTGTGAAAGAAAGCCACGGCAAAACTTAGAGTCCCCATCAAATTTATCCGGCAAGGATAGTCGTAGGCCGGAAGCGGCCACTCGCTGCGGAGGAGGTGCAGGAGCTGGCGGAGGAGATGATTGCTGAAGCTGTGGTAGTAGCTGCTGTAGCATCACGGTCAGTTGAGACAGCTGGTGGCCTTGTTGCGCTATCTGTTGCGACTGCTGGGCGACCACCGTGGTGAGGTCGGCGACAACTGGCAGTGGAACTTCAGCGGGATCCATGGCCGGATCTACTGTCACGATTCGGCTGGCAGGAGGTGGATCCTCTGTGCCAGAGAGGGATTGGCGTGGACCGTGCTGGTGGACCGGTTCTAAGTTGCTACTGGTATTCACCAGAGCCCGCTGCAAAGTAGCCCGTAGCAACCAGGTCGTATCCACTAGCAACGGCTCAACCTCTCTGACTGCTGAAGATAGGCGCGGTACAAGGGAGTAGAAAAGAGCAAGGTCGGACGTAGCAGAAGGTCGGGGCAGGCAGCAAGGATCGTAGTCAGGGGCAACGGCAGGAGGTCTGGAACACAGGCTAGGAACACACAAGGAAACGCTTTCACTGGCACAATGGCAACAAGATCCGGCGAGGGAGTGCAGGGGAAGTGAGGTATAAATAGGGAGTGCACAGGTGAACACACTAATTAAGCCAACTGCGCCAATCAGTGGCGCAGTGGCCCTTTAAATCGCAGAGACCCGGCGCGCGCGCGCCCTAAGGAGCGGGGCCGCGCGCGCCGGGACAGGACCGACGGAGAGCGAGTCAGGTACGGGAGCCGGGGTGCGCATCGCGAGCGGGCGCCACCCGCATCGCGAATCGCATCCCGGCTGGGAGAGGTATCACAGCGCACCCGGTCAGCAGGTCTGACCGGGGCGCTGCAATTGCGAGGATGTTGCGAGCGCTCCGGGGAGGAGCGGGGACCCGGAGCGCTCGGCGTAACAGTCACTTTATATGTGCTTGTGTGATTCAGGTCAGGTGGGGGCTTAGGGTAGTATTACTTCATTTGTGGTAGGGGTACTACATTTCTTTCACCTAGGTCCGGATGAGACATATACCATGTCTCATCTGTGTGGTGTGGCCCGACATGGGCCTTTTTAAATGGTTTTAATCATACTTTCTTTGTGTCTATCACTATCATGTTGAGTTTTTTTGCTATGTAATTATGTGCTCCTAATAAAGATTGTCATTTTTTGTACCTATTGTATCATTTTTGGTGTGCTTCCATTGTACATTGTTTCTGGGTTTGTTGTAGCAAACCGACAATGCAGGCATGTCGGGTGCCACTGTCTGCACTGGCACAGCAAGATTTGTGCAAATAGCATCTTCCGTTCGGTTGTAATTGCAAGAAATGTATGCATATTCTATTTTCATCGCCGTCAATGGGAAAAAGCGCCTAAATGTAATCTAGGTGTTTCCGCGTGCTGCGGATGCCCAAAAAGTGCCCGGTCCAAACCGACAATCCAAGCATGTCGGGTGCCACTGTCTGCATCAGCACAGCAAGTTTTGTGCAAATAGCATCTTCCGTTCGGCTGTAAATGCAAGAAGTGTCTGCATATTCTATGTTCATCGCGGTCAATGGCAAAAAGCGCTTATCTGTAATCTAGGTGTTTCTGCGTGCTACTGATGCCCAAAAAGTGCCCAGTCCAAACCGACAATCCAAGCATGTCGGTTGCCACTGTCTGCACCAGCACAGCAAGTTTTGTGCAAATAGCATCTTCCGTTGGGCCGTAATTGCAAGAAGTGTCTGCATATTCTATGTTCATCGCGGTCAATGGCAAAAAGTGCTTATCTGTAATCTAGGTGTTTCTGCGTGCTGCGCCTGCCCAAAAAGTGCCCGGTCCAAACCAACAATGCAGGCATGTTGGGTGCCCCTGACTGCACCAGCACAGCAAGTTTTGTGCAAATACCATCTTCTGTTCGGCCGTAATTGCAAGAAGTGTCTGCATATTCTATGTTCATTGCGGTCAATGGGAAAAAGCGCTTATCTGTAATCTAGGTGTTTCTGCGTGCTGCGCCTGCCCAAAAAGTGCCCGGTCAAAACCGACAATGCAGGCATGTCGGGTGCCACTGTCTGCATCAGCACAGCAAGTTTTGTGCAAATAGCATCTTCCGTTCGGCTGTAAATGCAAGAAGTGTCTGCATATTCTATGTTCATCGCGGTCAATGGCAAAAAGCGCTTATCTGTAATCTAGGTGTTTCTGCGTGCTACGGATGCCAGAAAAGTGCCCGGTCCAAACCGACAATCCAAGCATGTCGGTTGCCACTGTCTGCACCAGCACAGCAAGTTTTGTGCAAATAGCATCTTCCGTTCGGCCGTAATTGCAAGAAGTGTCTGCATATTCTATGTTCATCGCGGTCAATGGCAAAAAGTGCTTATCTGTAATCTAGGTGTTTCTGCGTGCTGTGCCTGCCCATAAAGTGCCCGGTCCAAACTGACAATGCAGGCATGTCGGGTGCCACTGTCTGCACCGGCACAGCAAGATTTGTGCAAATAGCATCTTCCGTTCGGCCATAATTGCAAGAAGTGTCTGCATATTCTATGTTCATTGCGGTCAATGGGAAAAAGCGCTTATCTGTAATCTAGGTGTTTTTGCGTGCTGCGCCTGCCCAAAAAGTGCCCGGTCCAAACCAACAATGCTGGCATGTTGGGTGCCCCTGACTGCACCAGCACAGCAAGTTTTGTGCAAATACCATCTTCTGTTCGGCCGTAATTGCAAAAAGTGTCTGCATATTCTATGTTCATTGCGGTCAATGGGAAAAAGCGCTTATCTGTAATCTAGGTGTTTCTGCGTGCTGCGCCTGCCCAAAAAGTGCCCGGTCAAAACCGACAATGCAGGCATGTTGGGTGCCATTGTCTGCACCAGCACAGCAAGTTTTGTGCAAATAGCATCTTCCAGTCAACCGTAATTGCAAGAAGTGTCTGCATATTCTATGTTCATTGCGGTCAATGGGAAAAAGCTCTTATCTGTAATCTAGGTGTTTCTGCATGCTGCGCCTGACCAAAAAGTGCCTGGTCCAAACCGATAATGCAGGCATGTCGGGTGCCACTGTCTGCACCAGCACAGCAAGATTTGTGCAAATAGCATCTTCCGTTCGGCCGTAATTGCAAGAAATGTCTGCATATTCTATTTTCATCGCCGTAAATGGGAAAAAGCTCTTATCTGTAATCTAGGTGTTTCTGCATGCTGCGCCTGACCAAAAAGTGCCTGGTCCAAACCGATAATGCAGGCATGTCGGGTGCCACTGTCTGCACCAGCACAGCAAGTTTTGTGCAAATAGCATCTTCCATTCAGCCTTAATTGCAAGCAGTGTCTGCATATTCTGTTGATCATGGTCAATGGGAAAAATCGCTTATCTGTAATCTAGGTGTTTCTGCGTGCTGCGCCTGCCCAAAAAGTGCCCGGTCCAAACCGACAATGCAGGCATGTTGGGTGCCAATGTCTGCACCAGCACAGCAAGTTTTGTGCAAATAGCATCTTCCGTTTGGCCGTAATTGCAAGAAGTGACTGCATATTCTATATTCATTGCGGTCAATGGGAAAAAGCGCTTATCTGTAATTTAGGTGTTTCTGTGCGTGTTGCGCCTGCCCAAAAAGTGCCCGGTCCAAACCGACAATGCTGAGGAAGTCACTCAGTGACGGAACGCGTGGAGGTTCTTCGGACCTGGGCATGTCGGGTGCCACTGTCTGCACCGGCACAGCAAGATTTGTTCAAATAGCATCTTCCGTTCGGTTGTAATTGCAAGAAATGTATGCATATTCTATTTTCATCGCCGTCAATGGGAAAAAGCGCCTAAATGTAATCTAGGTGTTTCTGCGTGCTGCGCCTGCCCAAAAAGTGCCCGGTCCAAACCGATAATGCAGGCATGTCGGGTGCCACTGTCTGCACCAGCACAGCAAGTTTTGTGCAAATGGCATCTTCCATTCAGCCGTAATTGCAAGAAGTGTCTGCATATTCTGTTGATCACGGTCAATGGGGAAAAGCGCTTATATGTAATCTAGGTGTTTTTTTACGTGCTGCGTGCTGCACCTGCTCAAAAAGTGCCCGGTCCAAACCAACAATGCAGGCATGTTGGGTGCCCCTGACTGCACCAGCACAGCAAGTTTTGTAAAAAATAGCATCTTCCGTTCGGTCGTAAATGCAAGAAGTGTCTGCATATTCTTTGTTCATCGCGGTCAATGGCAAAAAGCGCTTATCTGTAATCTAGGTGTTTCTGCGTGCTGCCGATGCCCAAAAAGTGCCCGGTCCAAACCGACAATCCAAGCATGTCGGGTGCCACTGTCTGCACCAGCACAGCAAGTTTTGTGCAAATAGCATCTTCGGTTCGGCCGTAATTGCAAGAAGTGTCTTCATATTCTATGTTTATTGCGGTCAATGGGAAAAAATTATTTTCTGTAATCTAGGTGTTTCTGCGTGCTGCGCCTGACCAAAAAGTGCCTGGTCCAAACCGATAATGCAGGCATGTCGGGTGCCACTGTCTGCACCAGCACAGCAAGTTTTGTGCAAATAGCATCTTCCATTCAGCCTTAATTGCAAGCAGTGTCTGCATATTCTGTTGATCATGGTCAATGGGAAAAATCGCTTATCTGTAATCTAGGTGTTTCTGCGTGCTGCGCCTGCCCAAAAAGTGCCCGGTCCAAACCGACAATGCAGGCATGTTGGGTGCCAATGTCTGCACCAGCACAGCAAGTTTTGTGCAAATAGCATCTTCCGTTTGTCCGTAATTGCAAGAAGTGACTGCATATTCTATATTCATTGCGGTCAATGGGAAAAAGCGCTTATCTGTAATTTAGGTGTTTCTGTGCGTGTTGCGCCTGCCCAAAAAGTGCCCGGTCCAAACCGACAATGCTGAGGAAGTCACTCAGTGACGGAACGCGTGGAGGTTCTTCGGACCTGGGCATGTCGGGTGCCACTGTCTGCACCGGCACAGCAAGATTTGTTCAAATAGCATCTTCCGTTCGGTTGTAATTGCAAGAAATGTATGCATATTCTATTTTCATCGCCGTCAATGGGAAAAAGCGCCTAAATGTAATCTAGGTGTTTCTGCGTGCTGCGCCTGCCCAAAAAGTGCCCGGTCCAAACCGATAATGCAGGCATGTCGGGTGCCACTGTCTGCACCAGCACAGCAAGTTTTGTGCAAATGGCATCTTCCATTCAGCCGTAATTGCAAGAAGTGTCTGCATATTCTGTTGATCACGGTCAATGGGGAAAAGCGCTTATATGTAATCTAGGTGTTTTTGCGTGCTGCGTGCTGCACCTGCCCAAAAAGTGCCCGGTCCAAACCAACAATGCAGGCATGTTGGGTGCCCCTGACTGCACCAGCACAGCAAGTTTTGTAAAAAATAGCATCTTCCGTTCGGTCGTAAATGCAAGAAGTGTCTGCATATTCTTTGTTCATCGCGGTCAATGGCAAAAAGCGCTTATCTGTAATCTAGGTGTTTCTGCGTGCTGCCGATGCCCAAAAAGTGCCCGGTCCAAACCGACAATCCAAGCATGTCGGGTGCCACTGTCTGCACCAGCACAGCAAGTTTTGTGCAAATAGCATCTTCGGTTCGGCCGTAATTGCAAGAAGTGTCTTCATATTCTATGTTTATTGCGGTCAATGGGAAAAAATTATTTTCTGTAATCTAGGTGTTTCTGCGTGCTGCGCCTGCCCAAAAAGTGCCCGGTCAAAATCGACAATGCAGGCATGTCAGGTGCCACTGTCTGCACCAACAAAGCAAGTTTTATGCAAATAGCATCTTCCAATTGGCCGTAATTGCAAGAAGTGTCTGCAAATTCTATGTTCATCAGAATCAATGGGAAAAAGCACTTATCTGGAATATAGGTGTTTCTGTGTGCTGCGACTGCCCCAAAAGTGCCCGGTCCAAACCGACAATGCAGGCATGTCGGATGCCCCTGTCTGCACCAGCACAGCAAGTTTTGTGCAAATAGCATCTTCCATTCAGCCGTAATTGCAAGAAGTGTCTGCATATTCTGTTGATCACGGTCAATGGGAAAAATCGCTGATCTGTAATCTAGGTGTTTCTGCGTGCTGCGCCTGCCCAAAAAGTGCCCGGTCCAAACCGACAATGCAGGCATGTTGGGTGCCATTGTCTGCACCAGCACAGCAAGAGATCACCTGGATCCACCTGGATCCACTGCTGCATCTACGATTTTGACCGTCCACCTCTGCTGGAACAGGAACAATGCAGGCTGCACTCCTCTATTTTTATCCGCCGAGTGTGGGAAGCGAGCGCTAAATGGTGTTGTGCCCATGGTACAACACAGAAAGGTGAGCAAACCTTTCTACTATACACATATATTGGCTGTACACTTCTGTTACCACTACTACTACGCTTAGATGCGCATCGGTTTCTCAATTTTTTTCTCTTTTCTTATACAATTCCTATATATATATATATATATATATATATATATATACATACAGCGTTATACACAGCACACATATATATATATGTACAGCGTTATACTAATATATATATACAGCGTTATACACAGCACAATAATATATATAGCGTTATACACAGCACACTAATATATATATATATATATATATATATATATATACAGCGTTATACACAGCACACTAATATATATATACACAGTGTTATACGCAGCATACTAATATACAGATATATATATATATATATATATATATATACACAGCGTTATACACAGCACACTAATATATAAATATATACAGCATCATACATAGCACACTAACATAACTCAGCCCTGGTTGGGAAACACTGGACAATACACACACAAAAGGGACTACAACTCCCAACATGTGTCATTCAGGAGTCTTCAGTCTATGGTATAACACCAGCATGCTGCCTCTGTAGTCTCCTGGGAGTTGTAGTTCACCAACACCTCTATATTATCTCAGTAGTCTCCTGGCAGTTGTAGTTCACCAACACCTCCATTGTATCTCAGTAGTCTCCTGGGAGTTGTAGTTCACCAACACCTCTATTTTATCTCAGTAGTCTCCTGGGAGTTGTAGTTCATACACTATTGTTTCCAAACCAGGGTGCCTAGAGATGTTGCAAAACTACTACTCCCAGCATTCCCTGCTTGGGAAACACTGGCATACACACACATAACAGGGACTAAAACTCCCAGCATGTGTCATTCAGGAGTCCCCCCTCACACATAGAATTCACCCCCAGTATGATATTTATTCCCCTGCAGTCTATGTCTCCTTCACACAAAGAAATCCTCCCCGTGCAGTGCAATCTGTCCTCCTTTACACATAGCAGTCATTATGGAGGTGAGGAGCTGTGCACGGACGTCTTCTCTCCCCGCCCCGCTCTGTGTTTTCCCTGTGCAAGCTTGCAACCTCTCTGTGGTAGATTAGGTCATGTGGAGACAGAGAAGGGGGAGGGGATGGAGCTGTGTACGGGGTAGGGGAGGAGCTGTGTGCGGGGGGAGGAGAGGAGCTGTGTGCAGGAGAGGGGAGGAGCTGTGTACCTAGCTGTGGACATCCTTGCTCTCCCCCTGCTTCTTGTGTACTGTACGAGCAGGGGTTACATAGTTACATAGTTAGTACAGTTGAAAAAAGACATACGTCCATCAAGTTCAACAAGGGAATTGAGGGGTAGGGGTGTGGCGCGATATTGGGGAAGGGATGGGATTTTATATTTCTTTATAAGCATTAATGTTATTTTGTTCCAGGAATGTATCTAACCCTGTTTTAAAGCTGTTAATTTTTCCTGCTGTGACCAGTTCCTGAGGTAGACTGTTCCATAAGTTCACAGTTCTTATGGTAAAGAAGGCGTGTCGCCCCTTGAGACTAAACCTTTTCTTCTTCAGACGGAGGGATTGCCCCCTCGTCCTTTGGGGGGGTTTGACCTGGAACAGTTTTTCTCCATATTTTTTGTATGGGCCATTAATATACTTATATACGTTTATCATATCCCCCCTTAAACGTCTCTTCTCAAGACTAAACAATTGTAACTCCTTTAATCGTTCTTCATAGCTAAGATGTACCATGCCCCATATTAGTTTAGTCGCGTGTCTCTGCACCCTTTCCAGCTCCACAGTGTCCCTTTTATGGACTGGTGCCCAAAACTGAACAGCATATTCCAGGTGAGGCTGTACCAATGCTTTATAAAGGGGAAGTATTATGTCCCTGTCCCTCGAGCCCATGCCTCTTTTTATATATGACAATATCCTGCCGGCCTTGGAAGCAGCAGCCTGACAATGCATGCTATTCTGTAGTCTGTGATCTACAAGTACACCCAGATTCTTCTCTACCAGTGACTCTGCCAGTTTAATCCCCCCGTAAGACATACGACGCATGCATGTTATTAGTACCCAGATGCATAACTTTACATTTATCCACAGTTGAACCTCATTTGCCAAGTGGATGCCCAGACACTTAGTCTATCCAAGTCATCTTGTAACCTATACACATCCTCTATAGACTGTACCGTGCTACAAAGCTTGGTGTCACCTGCAAAGATAGAAACAGAGCTGTTAATGCCATCCTCTATATCATTGATAAGTAAATTAAACAACAGCAGGCCCAGTACTGAACCTTGGGGTACACCACTAATAACCGGGGACCAATCAGAGTACGAATCATTGACCACCACTCTCTGGGTACGATCCATGAGCCAGTGTTCAATCCTGTTACAAACTAAAGTTTCCAAACCCAAAGACCTTAACTTACCTGTCAGACGTCTATGAGGGACAGTATCAAACGCTTTAGCAAAATCCAGAAACACTATATCCACAGCCATTCCTCTGTCAAGGCTTTTACTCACTTCTTCATAAAAGCAAATTAGAATGGTTTAACAACTTCTATCCTTAGTAAACCCATGCTGGCTATCACTTATAATACAATTATCCCCTAGGTATTCCTGTATGTAATCCCTTATAAGTCCTTCAAACAATTTACCCACAATGCACGTTAAACTTACTGGTCTATAGTTTCCTGGGGAAGACCTAGAGCCCTTTTGAAGATTGGTCCCACATTCGCCTTGCGCCAGTCCCTTGGCACAATACCAGACACCAGTGAATCTCTAAATATCATGAACAGGGGTACAAATATTACTGAACTTAGTTCTCTAAGAACTCTTGGGTGCAATCCATCTGGCCCTGGAGATTTGCTTACATTTATATTACTTAACTTACATTGTACCATTTCTACATTAAGCCAGTTCAGTACATTACATGATGTGTTACCAGCACTGACCTGTCCAATGTCAGCTCCTTCTTCCTTAGTATATACAGAACTAAAGAACCCATTCAGTAGCTCTGCTTTCTTTTTATTGCCTGTGGCAACCTCCCCATTATCATTATTAAGGGGTCCTACATGCTCTGTCCTTGTTTTTTTTTGCATTTATATATCTAAAAAAAATATTTAGGATTAGTTTTGCTTTCTTTGGCCACCTATCTCTCATTTTGAACTTTTGCTGTTTTTATTACATTTTTACAGATTTTATTAAGCTCGTTGTACTGTTTAACCCCTTCAGGCCTTAAGGACCAGAGCGTTTTTTGCACATCTGACCACTGTCACTTTAAACATTAATAACTCTGGAATGCTTTTAGTTATCATTCTGATTCCGAGATTGTTTTTTCGTGACATTTTCTACTTTAACATAGTAGTAAATTTTTGTGGTAACTTGCATCCTTTCTTGGTGAAAAATCCGTAAATTTCATGAAAAAATTGAAAATTTTGCATTTTTCTAGCTTTGAAGCTTTCTGCTTGTAAGGAAAATGGATATTACGAATAATTTTTCTTTTATTCAAATATACAATATGTCTACTTTATGTTTGCATCATAAAATTGACAAGTTTTTACTTTTGGAAGACACCAGAGGGCTTCAAAGTTCAGCAGCAATTTTCCAATTTTTCACAAAATTTGCAAACTCGATATTTTTCAGGGACCAGTTCAGTTTTGAAGTGGATTTGAAGGGTCTTCATATTAGAAATACCCCATAAATTACCCCATTATAAAAACTACACCCCCCGAAGTATTAAAAATGACATTCAGTAAGTGTTTTAACCATTTAGGTGTTTCACAGGAATAGCAGCAAAGTGAAGGAGAAAATTCAAAATCTTCATTTTTTACACTCACATGTTCTTGTAGACCCAATTTTTGAATTTTTGCAAGTGGTAAAAGGAGAAAATTTTAATTGCATTTGTAGCCCAATTTCTCTTGAGTAAGCACATACATCATATGTCTATGTTTACAAAAACGTGCTCTCCAAAATCCCCTTGTCGCTCCTTCACTTCTGAGCCCTCTACTGCGCCCGCCGAACACTTTAGTGTTCGGCGGGCGCAGTAGAGGGCTCAGAAGTGAAGGAGCGACAAGGGGATTTTGGAGAGTACGTTTTTCTGAAATGGTTTTTGGGGGGCATGTTGCATTTAGGAAGCCCCTATGGTGCCAGAACAGCAAAAGCCCTCCACATGGCATACCATTTTGGAAACTAGACCCCTCGGGGAATGTAACATGGGATAAAATGAGCCTTACTACCCCACAGGTGTTTCATGCCTTTTGCAAATGTAAAAAAATTATAATAATTTTTACCTAAAATGCTTGTTTTTAAAAAGGGTAATAGCAGAAAATACCCCTCAAAATTTGAAGCCCAATTTCTCCCAATTCAGAAAACACCCAATAAGGGGGTGAAAAGTGCTCTGCTGGCGCACTACAGGTCTCAGAAGAGGAGTAGTCACATTTGGCTTTTTGGAAGCAAATTTTGCTCTGGGGGCCGTATTTAGGAAGCCCCTATGGTGCCAGGACAGCAAAAAAAAAAAAACACATGGCATACTATTTTGGAAACTAGACCCCTCGGGGAACGTAACAAGGGGTTAAGTGAACCTTTATACCCCACAGGTGTTTCACAACTTTTTATGTTAGTGTAGTGTTTTTAAGGTACAGTCACATGGGCGGGGGTTCACTGAAGTCTCTCGCTGGCAGTTTGAGCTGCGGTAGAAAATTTGCCGCAGCTCAAACTTACATCCGGATACTTACTGTAAACCTCCGCCCATGTGAGTGTACCCTGTACGTTCACATTGGGGGGGGGGGGGGACATCCAACTGTTGCAAAACTACATCTCCCAGCATGTGCTGACAGACCGTACATGCTGAGAGTTTTAGTTTTGCAAGAGCGGTAGGCACACTGGTTATGTATCATAGTGTACCTAACTCAGTGTTTCACAACCAGTGTGCCTCCAGCTGTTGCAAAACTACAACTCCCAGCATGTACGGTGCATGGTGTACGGTGACTGCTGAGAGTTGTAGTTTGCAACAGCTGGAGGAACACCAGTCGTGAAACACTGAGTTAGGTAAAAAAAAACTCTGAGTTTCACAACCATTGTGCCTTCAGCTGTTGCAAAACTACAACTCTCAGCAGTCACCAATAGCCAACGGGCATGCTGGGAGTTGTAGTTATGCAACCAGCAGATGCATCACTACAACTCCCAGCATGCACTTTAGCTGTTTGTGCAAGCTGGGGGTTGTAGTTATACAACAGCTGAAGGTACACTTTTCCATAGAAAAAATGTGCCTCCAGCTGTTGCAAAACTATAAGTCCCAGCATGCCCATAAGGGAATGCTGGGAGTTGTGGTTGTCTGCCTCTTGCTGTTGCATAACTACAGCTCCCAGTATGCCTTTTATGCATACTGGGAGCTGTTGCTAAGCAACAGCAGGAGGCTTTCACTCACCTCCTGCTGCTGATCCACGCTACAAGTCAGTCCCTCGCCGCCGCCACCGCCGCTCCTGGGGCCCCGTTCCCAACATTGACGCCGGAGATCGGGTCCCCAGCTCCGGGGGTCCACGTTCCGCACCCGTTCACGTCCTCCGTAAGAGGGGCGGAGCGGGAGTAACACCCGCAGCAGGAGCCCTGATTGGTCGGCCGGTAAACCGGCCGACGAATCAGGGCGATTGTGAGGTGGCACCAGTGCCACCTCACCCCTGCAGGCTATGGCTGTCCGGGGCCGTCAGAGACGGCCCTGATCAGCCAGTAATTCCGGGTCACTGGAGACCCGATTGACCCGGAATCGCCGCAGATCACTGGACTGAATTGTCCAGCGATCTGCGGCCATCGCCGACATGGGGGGGCATAATGACCCCCCTGGGCGATATGCCGCGATGCCTGCTTAACGATTTCAGCAGGAATCCGGCTCTGGTCCCCAACCTGCTAGCGGTGGGGACCGGAATTCCCACGGGCGTATAGATACGCCCTCGGTCCTTAAGGACTCGGAATGCAGGGCGTATCCATACGCCCTATGTCCTGAAGAGGTTAAATGTTACAGCTGACCCATCAGATTTGTATTTTTTTAAAGCTATGTTTTTTGTTGTTTATTGCTCTTTTAACATCATTTGTCAGCCATGTAGGATTTAGTTTTAATCGTTTATATTTGTTCCCCTTTGGTATATATTTAGCTGCATAGTTATTTAGAGTTGATTTAAAGATGTCCCATTTACCTTCTGTATCAGTATTGACAACACCTCCCCCCCAGTCTATGTCCTGTAGTGCAGCTCTCAGCCCAGGGAAGTTTGCCTTTTTAAAGTTATATGTTTTTGCCTTCCCCGCCTGTCTTTGTTTTCTACATTTTAAGTCAAAAGTAACTATATTGTGGTCGCTATTACCAAGGTTTCCCTCACAGTTACATTACCAACCAGCTCTGCGTTGTTGGAAATGCTCAGATCCATCAAGGCATCACTTCTTGTGGGGTCCACCACAAACTGGCCCATAAAATTATCCTGCAATAAATTTAGGAATTGTCGCCCATTTGTAGTTTTAGCCAACCCCGGACCCCAATCTATATCTGGATAGTTAAAATCTCCCATTATTACCACTGTACCTACCCGGGCGGCCCTCTCTATTTGTTTATGCAGCCGACCTTCTATCTCTTCAGTGATATTAGGGGGTCTGTAGATTACACCAAATATAATTTTTTCAGTATTTCCCTCCTTTTGTAATTCTACCCACAGTGATTCCACATCCTCAGAATCATCACACACTATGGCATCTTTCACACAGACTTTCATACCACTTCTTACATACAGACAGACTCCACCACCTTTTCTGTTCATTCTATCTTTGCGAAACAATGTAAACCCCTGCAGATTGACAGCCCAGTCATGCGAGGAGTCCAGCCATGTCTCAGTGACCCCAACTATATCAATATGTTCCTCCAGTATCAAGGCCTCAAGTTCCCCAATTTTATTTGCTAGGCTTCTGACATTTGTGAACATACACTTTACATTTCCATCCTTTATGTTATTGGGGTTAATGGGATTCAAGGGTGTAAGTTTTATTTTCCTATGAAGCCTATTCCTATTAACTATTCTAACCCCTCCCTCCGCTCTACCCCCAGGTACATTTATAATTCCCACCTCTCTATCTACACTATCTTCCCCCTCCCCCCCCAGTCCCCAGTTTAAACACTCCTCCACCCTTCTAGCCATCTTCTCCCCAGCACAGCTGCACCCTCCCCATTGAGGTGCAGCCCGTCCCTACGGTAGAGCCGGTAACCGACAGTGAAGTCAGCCCAGTTCTCCATGAGAAGAGAGATTTCCGAACCCAAGGGGCGTGGCTTGATTCCCCCCGCTGTGTCTTCTTGTGTAATGTAGAGGGGGGGGGGTGTGAAGTGAGATTTCCGAACCGAACGGGAGTGGCTTAATTATCTCCTGCAGACGTGCGATCTCGGGCTCTTCCCTCACTCCTCCCTGCTCCAGCTTTGAAAAACTTCGTAGAGCGAAAGGGAGGAGCGAAAGAGCTGAGGGGAGGAGCGGTTCGGTTTTTGCATGGGTTTGAAAATCTCACCTCACAATCCCACACACGGAGAAGGATCGTCACCAGCCTTCGGAAAGGGACCTCCAGTGCTGCTGCCATCACAGTTTCCCCACTCTACCTGGATTACCGTGGATAGAACATGGGGGTGTTTCATGACACCCCCCCCCCCCCCCCGCCTTAGCACGGGATGCCTGCTGGACGATTTCAGCAGGCATCCTGATCTGATCCCAGTCCGGTGAGCGGCGGGGTGCCAGAATTCCCACGGCGTAGAGGTACACCCTGGGTCCTTAAGGATCGGGGATGCAGAGTGTACCTGTATGCCCTGCGTCCCCTAGAGGTTAATGCAGCCAACATTCTTTCTTTTGTTCTGAAGAACAAAAACCTGCCAATTATATCTCTTGGTACAGAAGTGTCGATAGTACGCGGTCTTGGAAGTCTATGATTTCTCATTCAATTTCCGCACAATCGGGTATAAGTTGCTTTGTGAAGACTCTTAGGAAATTATTAAGGTCTGATGGTGAAATCGTCTCAGGGATATTTCTAAATTTAAGGTTATTTCTTCTTGTCCCATCATCCATATCTGTCATTTGTAGTTTTATAACATCAATGGATGTGTTTGTCTGTCTGTCCGCTAGGGTATTTTGGGCATCTTGAAATCGGCCATTTCACATTCTATATGCTGAACTCTTGTTTCCACATTTTCAATCCTTTTAGAGGTAGATTCTTCCATTTTTGTTGTCGGAATGAGTTGGAATATTATTATTAGAGATGAGCGAACTTTTCAGAAATTCGATTTGGCCGATTCGCCAAATTTTGCGAAAAAGTTTTTTTCGCGGCGAATCTATATTAAAAAAGGCTATTTCTAGCCTACATACAGCCTCTATAGGGGTATAGAACACTTTGCTGTGTTCTAAAACGCATATGGAGTTTGAAGGGATAGTGAAATAATACTGTTATTCAGAATAGCATGCAGATTACCGGCATCGCTTTTAGAATCACTGCCACACAGAAGCACAATGACAGAGCCTGGTGGTGGCTTCAGTGTCAGTAGACCATGTAGTGACTGAATGACATAGCTTGGAGGTGTTGGCAGCCTGAGGAGACCATATAGTGGCTGAATGGCACAGCGTGGAGGTGTTGGCCGCATGAGGACACCATATAGTGGCTTAATGACACAGCTTGGATGATGCTGAAGCATGAGGACACCATATAGTGGCTGAATGACACAGCGTGGAGGTATTGGCAGCATGAAGAGACCATATAGTGACTGAATGACATAGTGTGGAGGTGTTGGCAGCATGAGGACACCAAATAGTGGCTGAATGACACAGTGTGGACATGTTGGCAGCATGAGGAGACCATATAGTGGCTGAATGACACAGCGTGGAGGAGTTTGAAGCAGGAGGCGACCATACAGTGGATGAATGGCACAATCCCTAAGATTAAAAGATGAATTAAGAAATTTAAACCGAAGATTTTGGATAGCGGGTGCTACCTATGAGAAAATTTGAATTTCCCAGGCCCATCAGCGGCATCAGTAAACCATATATTGCCTGAATGACACAGCCTGGAGTTGGCTGATGCATGAGTACACAGCAAGGCTTCACAATCCCCCCAAAAAAACACCACAATTTTAGAAATTTTAGAAAAAGATTTTGGATAATGGGTGCTACCTATGAGAAAATTTGAAATTCCCCGACCCAGGCCCCGCAGTGGCATCAGTAAACCATATATTTCCTGAAAGACACAGTCTTGAGTTGGCTGATGCATGAGTACACAGCAGGGCTTCACAATCCCCCACAAAAAACACCACAATTTTAGAAAAAGTTTTGGATAATGGGTGCTACCTGTGAGAAAATTTGAAATTCCCAGACCCAGGCCCAGCAGCGCCATCATTTTTTGATTTGAAATTTAAAACAAACTTTGAGTGTTCCGGACCCCAGCGTGTGTTTACGAAGGACCAAATCCAACAAGCCCCCACAGCAACCTCAGTAAACCATATATTGCCTGAAAGACACAGCCTGGAGTTGGCTGATGCACGAGTACACAGAAGGGCTTCACAATCCCCCCCCAAAAAAACACCACAATTTTAGAAATTTTTAAAAAAGATTTTGGATAGTGGGTGCTACCTATGAGAAAATTTGAATTCCCAGACCCAGGCCCAGCAGCGCCATCATTTTTTGATTTGAAATTTAAAACACACTTTTAGTGTCCCGGACCCCAGCGTGTGTTTACGAAGGACCAAATCCAACAAGCCCCCACAGCAACATCAGTAAACCATATATTGCCTGAATGACACAGCCTGGAGTTGGCTGATGCACGAGTACACAGCAGGGCTTCACAATCCCCCCCAAAAACACCACAATTTTAGAAATTTTTGAAAAAGATTTTGGATAGCGGGTGCTACCTATGAGAAAATTTGAAATTCCCAGACCCAGGCCCAGCAGTGCCATCATTTTTGTATTTGAAATTTAAAATAAACTTTCAATGTCCTGGACCCCAGCATGTGGGTACAAAGGACCAAATCCAACAAGCCCTCACAGGGCTAATGTGGCCGTGAGATGTAGGCGCACGTCTCCATTGCCCTGACCGGCCATTGTTTCCAAGACTTCTCGCCAAGGCAAACCATGTGAAGAACAGCGTGACACCTCCGTGCCCTGGTATGCTGAAGGGCCACTGAGACTTGTCCGGGCAGTGGAGGCTGTGGAGGCAGAGTAGCACACTGTCACAGGACCAAAGGGCTGACAGAGTGTAGAAGAAAGCAGCATTGATTTTATCACAAGACAGGAGGCTCCCATTTTGCATAATCTTTCTTTTACTGCTCATAATGTAAACAAATAGCAGCAGAATATTATCAATAAAGATGTTGAGAAAAAAATTGTACATATGCAAATGAAGGTAACAGGTAACCAATCAAACTCAGGTACAGGTGATATAAGGTAGCTTCACCTAAAACACACCCTCTTTCTTGCTGCTCATCCTTTGAGATAAGTACTATTGTTTATATGTCATAATTTTCTGCAATATAGATATATATACATATATATTCTTCTCTTATATATAACTCCTTCCAACTGATAGGCTGTTAGGTCTTGTGGGTTCGAGACCCAGCCTCACTTCATATCTATAATTTAACATCTGTTTGGTTTAAATCCAACCTCCATTCCCCTCTTCTTAATTTCTCCTCTTACCGGTTCCGACGTTGCACATACCGGTTGTCCACCACTCACTCAGCCTCGCGCTGGTCTCCGGCGGTGGAGCGAGAGGATATTTAGCGATGCTCCCCTCTTTAGACGGGCGCCGCCATCTTAGTTGTAATTCTCGCGCCGCCGTCCTCCTCTGTGAGCGCGCGCGTAATATCGGGAGACCCGCCGGCAACTGGTTATCAGTTGTTCTAGGGCGGGAGCTCATTCTCCTCACAGCTCCCGTGGTGTTAACACCTCAGTGGTTCGCTCCCTCATTAATATTCATTATAGCTTTCTCTGCTTATTCTACAGCCTGTTCTTATTAGGACACTGTTTTAATACTATTAAGAGACTTTAGGTATATATATATATATATATATATATATACTTATACTCATATATATATATATATATATATTCAAACTAATATATATATTCATTCTATTACTCTTACCCCTCTGCCAGAAACAATACAATGGCTAATGAGGAGGCTAACATGTCTAACTTAAACCAAGGTTCAGACCATTCTAATGATAGCGCCATGCAGGCAATGATTGACCGGTCGGGGGAAAAGTCTGTCCAATCGGCCATGGCATGTCTCCCTGACGTGGTTGCCAAATCTCTGGCCATGGCAATGTCCCGACCAGGACCTCCACATTCTCCTAAAGCGGGTCCTCATACCCCTTCGGACTATTTCTGGTCTGCCAATGAGTCTACATCCAGATTGGCTGAGGGCTGGAGACATCATGGGAAGGCCTCCCAAAAAAGGCAATTAACTATTACCGGTCCGTCCAAAGCCCAAAAGAAATCTAGTAAAACTAAGGACCAGGTTATGGATATTCCTGATGCTACACAGCACCCCATACCCTCTGCCCGTGAGGAGATAGAGAATAGACGGGTTGATATAGTTTCTAAGTCAACCTCTAGAAACAAACCGGATTCTTTTGTCTCCTCCCCAGACCACTCATCCTCTGAGGATGATTATGAGATTAATAAATCTGAAAATGATAATGATTCGGAATACGAAGATGCCCCAGAAGATGATAAGGTGGCAGTGGATTCCAATGATCCGGAATCTGTTATGCTAGACAGTGCCGGGATGCCATTTTTCAATCCGGTCTTAATAAAACACCCTAGATCGGGTGAATGGGTTCCCCATCCCCTGAATGAGAAATTCATAAAATTTTGGATTAAGAAACCCATGGACAGAGAGACTAGGAATTAGCTTCACTCCGAGTGTCCTCGTCCAACTATTACACAAAAAATGGCAGATACCCCTGAGTTAGACTCTATATTAGTCAAATATCTTAATAAATCAGGGAAAAATCCCAAAAAGGGGTTGATAGATCTTTCAAAATAATACAAGATGGATTTCTTGATTTGCTGGGCCCCCTTACAAAATTCCTCGACTTAGCAGAAGAATCTACGTCTTCTGGAGCTCCAATAAATATTGATTCTCTTAAAGGATGGGCCCAGAGGGCCATATGCATATTTGGCAATATAAATGCCACCATTTGCACTGAGAGAAAAAGGTCAGTGCTGATGAAGCTAGACTCTCAACTAATCCACCTAGCTTCGGCGGACTCTGATCCACCCACAGATAGCTGTTTGTTTGGGACCCCATTCATAAAAGAAATTAATAAATATGTGGGACTATTTTCATCCCTTGACAAAGCTCAGTCATCACTCCGCAAGGTATTCCATCCTAAGGTTTTTGCTAGGGCCGGGAAACGAAAGGGACGGTTCCCCGGCCGCCAGTCCTATGAGGGACAACAGCAGTCCCAGACCATCCCCGTCCAAATAGATTCCAAAATCCAGCTCCTTCCTACCAGCCTTCACCCTTCTTTCCCACAAGAGGAAGACCGTGGCGTGTCAGAGGTCATCGAGGATATCCAAGGACAAGACCCACTTCAGGTAAGCGTTTTACAGAACTTTTCCCCAGAGTTTCCATTAGGAGGAAGGATAGCCCATTTTATCCATGTTTGGAATATGATAACAACAGATGCATGGGTTCTAAATACAGTGTCGGGTTACGAGATAGAGTTTGTAGTCTCTCCCATTCAAACTCATCCTCCTCATCCTATCAAGTTTTCAATGATAGATCAGAATCTTGTCAAATTAGAAATTCAGGAACTATGTTCCAGGTACTTCTTTACACACCAGGTTTCGTGAGCAATCTGTTCCTGGTAAAAAAGAAGGATGGAGGTTTCAGACCTGTAATAAATCTAAGAGTCCTCAACAATTTTGTGCGTTATCAGCACTTCAAAATGGAGGGCATACATTTATTGAGAGATCTATTAATACAAGGAGATTGGTTAACCAAAATAGATCTGAAAGACGCCTACCTATCGGTGCCGATGCATCAGCAATCTCAACCTTACCTCCAATTCATCTGGGAAGGTCAGAAATGGCAGTTCTCCAGTCTGCCCTTCGGTCTTTAATTAGCACTCTGGTGTTTCACAAAACTCATGAAGCCAGTGGTAGTGTTCTAAGAGCTCAAGGTGTTTCACAAGCAACTAGAGAGATCCTCTCTGATGCTTGGGCCCCAGGTACCAGATCGGCTTACCGATCAGCCTGGAAACTTTGGTCTGATTGGTGCGATCAACGGTCTCTGGATCCCGTTCATGCACCTTTAACTCATATCCTAAATTTTTTGTCCAGTTCTTTTGCTTCTGGTAAGGCTTACAGAACGATTAATGTCTATCGTTCTGCCATTTCGCTTGACCATTTTCCTATACTTTCTATACCAGTAGGTAAGCACCCTTTAATTTGCAAATTGATGAAAGGTATAAGGTTTAGGCGTCCTCCAGTCCCCAAATATAGTTCTACTTGGGATGTCAATAAAGTTCTTGACCTTTTAACATCCTGGGAAGACAATGATGATCTACCTTTGAAACTCCTATATTTTAAGTTAACGATTCTCCAATGTCTTATATCTTTCAAGCGGGTAGCTGACGTGAAAGCATTGGACTCTTCCAGAAGACAATATCTTCCCAATGGTGTCCAATTTTCTATCTGTAGACGCACAAAAACCAATATTTCTACAGTATTTTACCCAGCTTTTCCTCAACAACAAAAATTGTGTGTTGTTCGTTGTTTAAAAACTTATGAACAACGTACAAAGGATATTAGGAGTTCCTCTTTACATCAATTGTTAATATCCTTTCGCAAACCGTTCCTCCCAGTTTCTTCCCCCACTCTAGCCAGGTGGGTCAGACAAACCATGTCTTTGGCAGGTATAGATATCTCTCTGTTTGGGGCTCACTCAACAAGAGGCGCTATGTCTACAAAAGTTTGTCAAGCAGGTGGCTCTTTATCTGACATCATGAAAGCGGCAAATTGGTCGTCAGAGTCTACTTTCAAGAATTATTATTATAGACCCGAACCTCATGTTTCTATGACAATTTTATAAGTACGTTTGTCAGTAGTATTATGATGTTAGCTTTGAACTTGCAAAATGGGAGCCTCCTGTCTTGTGATAAAATTTTAGATTTTCCTAGTTTTTATGACGGAAAATAGGGATTTTATTAAAGACAGGAGGCAAGCATTTTCCCTCCCTATCCCACCCATACTATTAATTTTTTCTTCTATTTCAGTCTAATACATCAAAGAGACTCTTCACCTTCATCTTCTACGCCTCGTGGTCAAGATGGTTTCCAGATCCTACTTCAAGATTTTTTGTTCAACTTACCTACAGAAGGAAAACTTCCATAATTATCTTTTTCTTTATATAGACTTCTTAGGTCATCATATTTCTGGTTACTACTATGTTAGTTGTTTTTCGCACCAAGAAAGAGGGTGTGTTTTAGGTGAAGCTACCTTATATCACCTGTACCTGAGTTTGATTGGTTACCTGTTACCTTCATTTGCATATGTACAATTTTTTTCTCAACATCTTTATTGATAATATTCTGCTGCTATTTGTTTACATTATGAGCAGTAAAAGAAAGATTATGCAAAATGCTCGCCTCCTGTCTTTAACCCCTTAAGGACCGGGGTTTTTTCCGTTTTTGCATTTTCGTTTTTTGCTCCTTGCCTTTAAAAAATCATAACTCCTAATTTACACCTAAAAATCCATATGATGGCTTATTTTTTGCGCCACCAATTCTACTTTGTAATGACGTCATTCATTTTGCCCAAAAATCTATGGTGAAGCGGGGAAAAAAATCATTGTGCGACAAAATTGAAAAAAAAACGCTGTTTTGTAACTTTTGGGGGCTTCCGTTTCTATGTAGTACATCTTTCGGTAAAAATGACACATGATATGTATTCTGTAGGTCCATACGATTAAAATGATACCCTACTTATATAGGTTTGATTTTGTCGGACTTCTGGAAAAAATCATAACTACATGCAGGAAAATTAATACGTTTAAAATTGTCATCTTCTGACCCCTATAACTTTTTTATTTTTCCGTGTATGGGGCGGTATGAGGGCAAATTTTTTGTGCCGTGATCTGAAGTTTTTAACGGTACCATTTTTGCATTGATAGGACTTATTGATCACTTTTTATTCATTTTTAAATGATATAAAAAGTGACCAAAAATGCACTATTTTGGACTTTGGAATTTTTTTGTGCGCACGCCATTGACCGAGCGGTTTAATTAATGATATATTTTTATAATTCGGACATTTCCGCACGCGGTGATACCACATATGTTTATTTTTATTTTTATTTACACTGTGTTTTTTTTTTTATTGGAAAAGGGGGGTGATTCAAACTTTTAATAGGGGAGGAGTTAAATGATCTTTATTCACTTTTTTTTTTAACTTTTTTTTTGCAGTGTTATAGGTCCCATAGGGACCTATAACACTGCACACACTGATCTTCTATGTTGATCACTGGTTTCTCATAAGAAACCAGTGATCAACGATTCTGCCGCATGACTGCTCATGCCTGGATCTCAGGCACTGAGCAGTCATTCAGCGATCGGACAGCGAGGAGGCAGGAAGGGGCCCTCCCGCTGTCCTGTCAGCTGTTCGGGATGCCGCGATTAGCCGCGGCTATCCCGAACAGCTCGACTGAGCTAGTCGGGAACTTTCACTTTCACTTTTAGCCGCGCGGCTCAGCTCTGAGCGCGCGGCTAAAGGGTTAATAGCGTGCGGCGCCGCGATCGGCGCTGCGCGCTATTAGAGGCGGGTCCCGGCTTCACTATGACGCCGGGCCCGCCGTGATATGACGCGGGGTTACTGTGTAACCCTGCGTTATATCAGAAGAGCAGGACCAAGGACGTACCGGTACGTCCTTGGTCCTTAAGGGGTTATTAAAATCCCTATTTTCCGTCATAAAAACTAGGAAAATCTAAAATTACACACCAGGGCTTCAGAATCCCAAAGAAAAAACAACCATTTTTAAAAAATGTTTAAGAATATTTAGGACAGCGGGTGCTACCTATATATTGCCTGAATGACACAGCCTGGAGTTGGCTGATGCATGAGTACACAGCAAGGCTTCACAATCCCCCCACAAAAACACAACAATTGTAGAAATTTATGAAGAAGACTTTTGAATAGCGGGTGCTACCTATCTGAAAATTTGAAATTCCCAGACCCAGGCCCAGCAGCGCCATCAGTAAACCATATATTGCCTGAATGACACAGCCTGGAGTTGGCTGATGCATGATTACACACCAAAGCTTCACAATCCCTAATAAAAAAGACAAAAAATGTTGATGACATTTTAGGACAGCGGGTGCTCTCTATATATTACCTAAATGACACAGCCTGGAGTTGGCTGCAGCATAAGGACACCATTGAAATGTTTGATTTTTTTATTTGAAATTTAAATCAAAATGTGTGTCCCGAACCCCGCTGTGTGGGTACAAAGGACCTAATCTCACAAGCACCCATAGGGCACATGTGGCCATAAGATGTAGGTGCAACGTCTCCATAGCCCTGACCGGCCATTTTTGGCTTTCGTACCTTTGTTTAAGAACAAGCGCATATCCAAGAGTCCAAAAGACTCTACAGTGCAGGATGGTGGACCACCAAAAGACATTCTTCTCTAAAATAATTTTTTATGAAATAAAGAAGCAGAGTTCATCCCGCTCTGTATATTTTTTGAAAATTTTAATTAAAAAATCACACGCAACAAGCGTTCAATGGTGTAATGGTTATTATTCTGGAAAATTCAAGTTTATTACTGTGATAATTATCAGAAAATTTGAAAAAAACACTACCCAAGAGTGTTTAATAACCCCATACATTGCACCATTAATGTTGAAATTTAAATTAAGCATGTATGTATGTATTTCAAAAATCCTAAAATTAAAGGCCAAAGCCCAGAAGCTTCATGAAGTCAAGTAGTTCCTGAAAGACACAGGAGCAGTAAGGAGTAGGCATCAGCAGTACCCAAGAGGCTTTCATAACCCCTTACATTGCACGATCAATCGCGAGATCGAGCAATAACAGGTGTGTTATGCCCTCAGATGTCCGGGGCTGCACGCGCGCTACACTGAACGGACCAGCGTGTGTCTATATTTCACCGACAAGTGCGGGTAACCTGCTGAACCCTGTTTGTGATAATGATCAGGGATTGCAATTATTTGCCAGGAAAGAAGAATCCCAACTAAGTGCGGGTCATAAGCTTGGGTTAATTAAGTCCCTGCCCTTTGTACACACCGCATGTCTCTACTACCGATTGGATGATTTAGTGAGGTCCTCGGATCGGCCCTGGTGGGGTAGGAGAAGGCCCTGGCAGAGCGCCGAGAATTTAAAGATCATTGTTGAAATTTGTGTTAAGCATGTATTAGCTGCTGCTAAACTTCCAAAAATTTAAGGCCCAAGGCCAGAAGCATCAGTGAGGCAAGAAGTCCCTGAAAGACACAGGATGAGTCAGGAGCAGTCATTCGCAGTACCCAATATATTACTTGCATTTAAATTACTTACATTTAAAGATCAATGCTGAAATTTGCATTAAGCATGTATTTAGCTACTAGAATCCAGGAAGGAAAAGGAAATCCAGCTCCCCCGAAAAATATAGAATAACGGTATAAAAACATAAAAAATGTTATTTCATCCTTTAAAAATCAATGAGATGGTGAGAATTAAAAGCATAGATGAAACGCCAATGTTGAAATTTGCATTAAAGGGGTACTCCGCCCTTAGACATCTTATCCCCTATCCGCTGCTGGGGACCCCGGGGATCGCCGCTGCGGCACCCCACTGCCATTGCTGCACAGAGCGAATTCGCTCTGTGCGTAATGACAGGCGATACAGGGGACAGAGCAGCGTGACGTCATGGCTCCGCCCCTTATGACATCATAATGCAAGTCTATGGCAGGGGGCGTGACGACTGCCACGCCTCCTCCCATAGACTTCTATTGACGGGGGCGGGGGTGATGTCATGAGGGGCGGAGCCGTGATGTAACGATGCTCCGGCCTCTGTATCGCCCATCATTACGTGCAGAGCGAACTCGCTCTACGCAGTAATGATAGCGGGGTGCCGCAGCGGCGATCCCCGGAGTCCCCAACAGCGGGACCGCAGCGATCTGACATCTTATCCCCTATCCAAAGGATAAGATGTCCTGGGGCGGAGTACCCCTTTAAGCATGTACTGGTTCTTCTCAAAAAATTTGCATATTGTGCTAAAGTTCATTATTTTCCATAATGTAATGATAAAAATGTAACTTTCATATATTTTAGATTCATTACACACCAACTGAAATATTTCAGGTATTTTATTGTTTTAATACTGATGATTTTGGCATACAGCTCATGAAAACCCCAAATTCCTATCTCAAAAAATTTGCATATTTCAGCCGACCAATAAAAAAAAGTGTTTTTAATACAAAAAAAGTCAACCTTCAAATAATTATGTTCAGTTATGCACTCAATACTTGGTCGGGAATCCTTTTGCAGAAATGACTGCTTCAATGCGGCGTGGCATGGAGGCAATAAGCCTGTGGCACTGCTGAGGTATTATGGAGGCCCAGGATGCTTTGATAGCGGCCTTAAGCTCATCCAGAGTGTTGGGTCTTGCGTCTCTCAACTTTCTCTTCACAATATCCCACAGATTCTCTATGGGGTTCAGGTCAGAAGAGTTGGCAGGCCAATTGAGCAATATCATTTACCAGTGATTTTGGCTCAGTAAGCAGTTGCCAGGTTGTGCTGAAAAATTAAATCTTCTTCTCCATAAAGCTTTTCAGCAGATGGAAGCATGAAGTGCTCCAAAATCTCCTGATAGCTAGTTGCATTGACCCTGCCCTTGATAAAACACAGTGGACCAGCTGACATGGCATGTTCAAAAGTGGCAGCTGACATGTTTCTGGTTCAAAAGTGACCTGGGGAATGCAGCACCTGTAACCCATTTCCTGCACATGCCTGTGCACGGTGGCTCTGGATGTTTCTACTCCAGACTCAGTCCACTGCTTCCGCAGGTCCCCCAAGGTCTGGAATCGGTCCTTCTCTACAATCTTCCTCAGGGTCTGGTCACCTCTTCTCGTTGTGGAGCGTTGTCTGCCACATTTTTTCCTTCCCACAGACTTCCCATTGAGGTGCCTTGATACAGCACTCTGGGAACAGTCTATTTGTTCAGAAATTTCTTTCTGTGCGAGTCTCTCCACATTTTTAGTGGATACACGAGTTCGCCTTGTGGTGACTATGGCCCGGCTACACTAAACACACGCTCTGATGGCACACTACTGGCCGGGCAGGACAGCTTTTCCATGGCAAACTCTGCTAGTTGCGGCCATAAATCAAGTTTGGCTGCCCAGAAGTCCAGCGGATCTTCAATGGTTGTTGGCATTCTCATGTCAAGATATGCCACCACCTGCTGGTTCAGATCCTGCTCCATGTCTACCTGCTGCTGATGAGTTGCTTCACTATGCGGGTGAAGAAAGCTACTCACCAGCGACTGTAGACTCAGGCTGCTGCTGATTGAGCTGGTACTGCTCCTGCCACCCCTCCCCTCCCCAGCAGCCATGGCAGTGGAAGGTGAGCGTAGAAGGCCTTCCGAGTCAGACATGCGAGTGGATTGACCATGTTGCCGACCAACTGACTACGTAGAATCTCTCTGTAGTAGGTCAGTTTGTCCTCCCTCTCAGTGGGTGTAAAAAAGGCCCCCATTCTGGGATGGAAGTGAGGTTCTAATAAGGTGGAGATCCAGAAGTCATCCCGCTGACGAATTTTGACAATTCTGGGGTCACTATGCAAACAACTGAGCATGCAGCGTGCCATTTGCGCCAGTGACTCGGAGGGACTACCTGCCTCCATCTCCACTGCATACTGCCACGGTGTGTCTGGGTCCTCTGTCTCGCCTTCCTCATAACCCTCCAGCTCCTCTGGCTGCTCCTGCTCCTCCTCTCCTGTCTGATGACTAGAAACACCGGCCATCTCATCCAACCTAAACTGTGCTCTGCTATGCCCTTCATCATCCTCCTCCTCCTCCAGTTCAGCCCCCACAGGGCTTATGTAGCCTTGATGTTGGTGCAACGTCTCCATTGCCGTGACCAGCCATGGTTTCAATAATCTGTTGTAGGAAATGTAGGAGTGGAATTACTTTGTTCATTGCATAATCCAGGCGACTTACAATAATGTGGCTTCCTCAAAGGGCCTCAGCAAACGGCAGGTGTCACGTATGAGCTGCCACTGGTCCACATTGCAGTTATACAGCAGAGTACTCCTATCTGCTTGGAACATCAAGAAATCGATGATGGCTTTTCTTTGTTCGTATAGTCTGTCCAACATATGGAGGGTGGAATTTCAACGTGTGGCAACGTCACAAATAAGACTATGTTGTGGGATACCATTCTGACACTACAGCTCAAGGAAGGTGTGCTTGGCAGTGTACGAGTGGCTGAAGTGCATGCACAGTTTCCTTGCCATTTTCAGGATGTTTTGCAAATGGGGTGAAGACTTGAGGAAGTGCTTGACAACCAGATTCAACACGTGTGCCATGCAGGGCGCATGTTTCACACTTCCTTGTCGCAGCGCGGACGCAATGTTCTTCCCGTTGTCAGTCACCATGGTTCCCATTTCCAGATTTCGTGGAGTAAGCCATACTCGGATTTCTTTATGAATGAACTTTAGCAGTTGACTCCGTTCGCCAAGGCAAACCATGTGAAGAACAACTTGACACCGCCGTGCCCTACACACATGGTACGATGAAGGGCCATCGAGATTTGGACGTGCAGTGGAGGCCGAGGACACGCTGGAGGATGAGGAGGTGGCGTCGCACACTGTAACAGGACCAACTGCCTGAGAGCGAGAGTGTGGAGGAGGAAGCGGTGTGACCTGTTCAAGTTGCTGTTGTGGCTGTGCAGGCCACAATTTACCCAGTGGGCCGTAAAAGACAAGTATTGTCCCTGCCCGTAGTTACAGCTCCACACGTCGGCGCTGCCGTGCACTTTTGAACACACTGACAGGCTCAAGGACTGGCCTACCTTCTCTTGTACAAACTTATGCAGGGCTGGTATTGCCTTCTTCGCAAGGCCGGTGCTTCCGTGCCAGCTCTGTCTGCAAGCTATCGGGACCTCACAGGAACAGGGCGATGAGTGGTGCTGTGCACCAACAATATACAAGACTATTTTACCATTTTGGAAAACGTTTCTCGTACATGCATAAAAGATACAGAAACTACCACTGTATCCCCAACGAGTGTCTAAGGAACTTTGTTGCTTTATACTAACTTTATACTTTGTTGCATTATACCAAAAGAAACTTTAGTATACTAACTGTATATCAATACACTATTGTACTAAGAAAATACCAGTACCAGTTGGTAGTTTTTGGCCTATTCTTTAAATTGTTATCTCAATATTTTACATAATTTTATAATAAATAGCCTATACTGCCCCAAGCAAGGGCCCTGCAGAGGGTGCAGCAAGCTAATAATCAATATTTTTATATTATATATATATTTTTATGAATAAAAACTAATAAATATATACAGAATCCTATTGTATCATTATTATTATTTTTACATTTTCACATATGAATATTTTATATATATATATATATATATATATATATATATATATATATATACACAGATTTCTTTAAATATTCATTTTTTTTATATACAAGCTTTTATAAAATATACTATAATCAAGTCCAGCCCTGAGGAATGCGTATTCTATATACACATGATTGTGTATATACCTACCAATTTTATTGTTTAGGTTGTACGGAAAACACAACCTTCACGCTAGTACTTGCCTGGCACCCATAAGTCATTATTTTGGTTTTAGAGCTACCCAATTCTTTATTTTCCTTCTTCGCAAAGAAATGACGGCTTGGGACTCTCCACCTCGGCTCAGCACAAGTCATCAATTCTCTGAAAGGTGCCGAGTCCACCACTTGAAAAGGGAGGGACTGCAACACCAGCAAATTGGACAGGAGCACATTCAACTTCTGTGCTGTTGGATGAGTGGGCGCATACTGTTGTCTCTTGGACATGGCTTCGCCAATGGATTGTTGGCGGAATGGCTGACTAAAAGCGGGAGAAGCAGGAGCGACAGAAGGAGGGTTTGACACACAGCTCCCTTCGGCTGAGGTGGTGGAGCCTTGGCTGGATGAAGGAGGGAGCGGATGGCCACTGGGTGATGCAGCAGGCTGGACCACTACATCGGAGCCACTGTTCTCCCAGGCCACTTTATGGTGGCGAAGCATGTGTTGACGCAGGGCCTTGGTGCCGACATTGGGACCCTGGCCACACTTCACCTTCTGCCGACAGATCTTGCATGTGGCTACATGAACCTTCTCCGGATGCCTTATGAAAAATTTCCACACCGCCGAGTAGCTGATTTTCCCACCTGCAGTCCGCACTAATTGACTGCTACTGGTGCAGTCTCCAGGAACCCCTGTTCCACTACCTCCCAAAAAGGTAGGCTGCCGCGAAGCAGGTGGTCTCCCCCGGGCACGTTTGGCTCCTGAATTTCCACTCCTGCCACCATGCTGACTGCCAACCGTGCTACCACCTTGCTGCCTCAAGGGCAACCTGCAACTCTCTTCTCCTGATGATGATGAAGTCTCTTCTGCACCCGGCTCCCAATTGTGATCGGCTTCATCATCAACAGGTGTGTGCACGTCACTGATGTCCTCCTCAGGTTCCCCAACAGTGTATGCTTCAGGACCCTGAACCCTTGCAACACCACCTCCCACGTCACTCTCCACATCACTACTTTGCCGCCTAGCCGAGCAAGCGGCGCATGTCTCCTCCCCTTCTTGGCTGGCCAGTAGCTGCTGACTGTCCTCTATTAGATCGTCCTCAGTAAATAGTGGAGCTGAAACCACAGCATAAGATACTTCTTTAGGAGAGGGAACAGCATAGGACAAAGGCAATGGGAGGACAGGGACTGCTCCTGGGCCATGCCAACTGAGGAACCCACGACTGTTGACTGGGGGTGTCAGATGTCACTTGTGATGATGGGGATGAGCGTGTTAACCAATCGACGACGGCAGATGGGTTGCTGATCGAGACACGACCACTGGCTGATAATGGGAGCACAGGCCTCTCACTGCAACTCCTGCTGCCACTCGCCCCAAGTCTCCTGCCAACTCTGCCTGAAGTATTTAGGCCTCTGCCACTCCTCTGTGCACATCCTGGCACTTCTCTGCCTGACATACTTAGTGCATTTATGATGGTATTGCAATATGCTACACTACTCTTTAAACAATATTTGTCTAGAACAGCAGCAGGTGATTACTTATGGCTGTCCTTTCACAGTATGTAGGCCCTTTACAGATTAACAGGTACAAGATGGAACACTACTTGGATGTACGTATGAGCGGATGAGGGCAGTAATATTCCCAACTATATGCAGAAAAAACTCCGTTTTTTTTTTTTTTTTAAAACACCAGCCGGTGGATACTATTGTTTGGACTTTGACAGTATGGAGCAAGTTGACAGATTATCAGGTACTAAATGGTACAATACTTGGATGTAACTATGCGGTATGCACCGATGAGGGCAGTAATATGTGCAACTATACGCAAAAAAAAAACTCAGGTTTTTTTTTTTTTTTTAAACACCAGCCGGTGAATACTATTGTTTGAACTTTGACAGTATGGAGCACCTTGACAGATTAACAGGTACTAAATGGTACAATACTTGGATGTACCTATGCGATATGCACTGATGAGGGCAGTAATATGCGCAACTATAAGCAGAAAAAACTCAGTATTTTTGTAAAACACCAGCCGGTTTATACTATTGTTTGGACTTTGACAGTATGGAGCACCTTGACAGATTAACAGGTAAAAAATGGTACAACACTTGGATGTACCTATGCGGTATGCACTGATGAGGGCAATAATATGTGCAACTATACGCAGAAAAAATAAGTATTTTTTAAAAACACCAGCAAGTGATTACTTTTGCCAGGAGTCAGGACTTTCCCTGTATCTAGACTTCTTACAGATACAGAATAGTAGACTGCTTTGATGTAGGCATGTGTTATGCACGTATGAGGGCAGACAAATGCACTACAGTTCGCTGAAAAAGAAAGTATTTGTGAACAGCAGCAGGACCCAACAGTACGGCACCACAATAAAAAAAATACAGGGATTAAACCCTAAATTGCACTCTATAACACAATTCTGTGCAGCAGATGATTTGTGGAGCAAAAAAAAAAATACTTAATTGCGCTGAAAAATGAGGTGGTAAGATGGTTGATAGGCAGGTTGTTGATCTGTATGAGGCAGCTAACAGCTATCTGCCCCTCTCTGCTGCAATGCTCAATAACGTGAATAGGAGGTTTAGCTATCAATGATCCTTCTCAGTGTGAACAGCAAAGCACTCTGCACTCCTGTCTTTCCCCAATGCTGATGTGACTAGCAGTTGCAGTGTAACGCTGTGGTATGAGCTATTCACACACACGCAGTCCCGTCCTCTCCATCTGAGTGCCTAGATGAAATTAACCCCTTAAGGACTAAGGACGTACCGGTATGTCCTTGGTCCTGCTCTTCTGATATAACGCGGGGTTACACAGTAACCCTGCGTCATATCATGGCGGGCCCGGCGTCATAGTGAAGCCGGGACCCGCCTCTAATAACGCGCGGCGCCGCACGCTATTAACCCTTTGGCCGCGCGCTCAGAGCTGAGCCGCGCGGCTAAAAGTGAAAGTGAAAGTTCCCGGCTAGCTCAGTCGGGCTGTTCGGGATAGCCGCGGCTAATCGCGGCATCCCGAACAGCTGACAGGACAGCGGGAGGGCCCCTTCCTGCCTCCTTGCTGTCCGATCGCCGAATGACTGCTCAGTGCCTGAGAACCAGGCATGAGCAGTCATCCGGCAGAATCGTTGATCACTGGTTTCTTATGAGAAACCAGTGATCAACATAGAAGATCAGTGTGTGCAGTGTTATAGGTCCCTATGGGACCTATAACACTGCAAAAAAAAGTGAAAAAAAAAGTGAATAAAGATCATTTAACTCCTCCCCTATTAAAAGTTTGAATCACCCCCCTTTACCAATAAAAAAAAAAAGCACAGTGTAAATAAAAATAAACATATATGGTATCACTGCGTGCGGAAATGTCCGAATTATAAAAATATATCATTAATTAAACCGCTCGGTCAATGGCGTGCGCGCAAAAAAATTCAAAATTCCAAAATAGTGCATTTTTGGTCACTTTTTATATCATTTAAAAATGAATAAAAAGCGATCAATAAATCCTATCAATGCAAAAATGGTACCGTTAAAAACTTCAGATCACGGCGCAAAAAATGAGCCCTCACACCGCCCCATTAACGGAAAAATAAAAAAGTTATAGGGGTCAAAAGATGACAATTTTAAACATATTAATTTTCCTGCATGTAGTTATGATTTTTTCCAGAAGTCCGACAAAATCAAACCTATATAAGTAGGGTATCATTTTAATCGTATGGACCTACAGAATACATATCAGGTGTCATTTTTACCGAAAAAATACTACGTAGAAACGGAAGCCCCCAAAAGTTACAAAACAGCGTTTTTTTTTTCAATTTTGTCGCACAATGATTTTTTTTCCCGCTTCACCGTAGAATGTTGGGCAAAATGACTGACGTCATTACAAAGTAGAATTGGTGGCGCAAAAAATAAGCCATTATATGGATTTTTAGGTGCAAAATTGAAAGAGTTATGATTTTTTAAAGGCAAGGAGCAAAAAACGAAAATGCAAAAACGGAAAAACCCCCGGTACTTAAGGGGTTAAGAGAGGCAAGATGACCCCCGCCACATGTGGATACGCCATCTTAGGTCCCCAATAGCCTGGAACGCTGTAAAATGGAGTTTAATGAAGCGATTTACGC
Organism: Hyla sarda; assembly: GCF_029499605.1. NCBI lineage: Eukaryota > Metazoa > Chordata > Amphibia > Anura > Hylidae > Hyla > Hyla sarda. The sequence continues at coordinate 354,304,576 of NC_079192.1, read as the reverse complement.
AATAGAATCGCGGCGATATTCGTATTCATTGCGAATCAAATTATTCATTAAATTCTTAATGAATTTGGGTTTGTCAACTTCGATTCGCTCATCTCTAGTTATTATCTTGCCTTCAGGTGTAGCTATATTTCCAATATCTATACTGCCCCTTTGTACTTTAAGTAGTTTAACCAGTAAACTACCCTGTTTGGCCCCCTCCATAAACTGTTCTTGACCCCGAAAGAAGGCTTTATGTTGTGCTTTTTCCAGCATAAATTTCGTTAAACTATTTTGAGATTTTTTTCAGGGATTCATACTGTTGTCGTTCCAGCTTCCTTGCAAACTCCCTCTCACACTCCACTACCTCCTGGCTGCCAATTATATAAGGCTCAATGAATGCTGATAGGCTGCATCTCACATGTGATTCAGGGTCATCCCGCCTACCTTCATTCCCGCCGCTGTTTCCCGCCCTCCCATAATCCCCTGCCCCATGTACTCACACGTGGATCCGGCATTTTAGGTCTCCAATAGCCTGGAACGCTGTAAAATGAAGTTTAATGAAGCGTTTCACGCGATCGAATTGCGGCGATATTCGCATTCGTTGCAAATCGAATTTTTCATGAAATTTGTAATGAATTTGGGTTCGTCAACTTCAATTCGCTCATCTCTAATAATTATCCAATATGGCCTTTAGTTTCAAATTCTTTCATAAGTCATATTATGTCAGAATCATCGTCAGTAAGTTAGAGGATTTTCTGAATTTGGTCTTTAGTTTTTGCGGAATCTGACTTCTCGGTTAGTCTTTGGTGTGCATGAAAAGCCATTTCTCCCCATTTATTATGTAGGTATAATACATTTTTTAAGTAACCGGATTATCAATCACTATAGTGCTCGCAGTCTGTTGTAGACATTAAGATGATGATGGGTAGAGGATCTGTGGATGATAAAGTATAGGATAATATCCTATTACGGGTGATGTACGATGCATTGTGCATTGTATAGAATGTGCCATTAAATAAGGAGTCTGTACCTTCAATTTATACCATTACAGTATGCAGCAATTCTTTGTTCCGGTAATTGGCAAATATTCTCTTTGCGCCTTGTGGGCAACGTCTAGTTGGTAGGCGTGGTTAGGGCTACAGTATCCTCCCCGTTCCCTTTTGAATACGGCACTGGTTTCATGCTT